>NW_027195033.1:355000-432500 GCF_038502225.1 Cherax quadricarinatus
CTCCCTCTATAGCGACTAACATCAACAGGTCCAGACGACCTATTTTCGACCTTTTCTATTTAATATAATTAGTAACTTAGCTCACAGTTAGCTAATCTCTTCAACGGTGTGCTAACAATGGGGTTCGTACCCGGATAAATGGGGATTGGCGAATGGGGATGCCCATTTAAGAGGTTGGAGATAGGTCCCTGGCATCTAGTTACTGCCCAGTGTCGCAGTATGACACTTAGGGGTTTAGCACTTGGTTATGATTATAATACATCAGTGCGGGAGATAGGTCCCTAGTTACATCCCCGTGTGGATGATAGATTCCTAGCTTCTACTTACAGTCCCAGTGTGGGTGATAAGTTCCTAGCTTCTAGTTACAGCCCCATGTGGGTGATAGGTTCCTAGCTTCTAATTACAGCCCTATGTGGGTGATAGGTTCCTAGCTTCTAGTTACAGCCCTATGTGGGTGATAGGTTCCTAGCTTCTAGTTACAGCCCTATGTGGGTGATAGGTTCCTAGCTTCTAGTTACAGCCCTATGTGGGTGATAGGTTCCTAACTTCTAGTTACAGCCCCATGTGGGTGATAGTTCCCTAGGCTTCTAATTAAAGACCCATGACCAACAATGGCTGATTCAGTGCTCTCTGTCTATCCTACGAGGATAAAGGGCACTGAATTATCACTCTCCACTTTTCGAACACACACTAGACCCGTCTGTATTGTGGCAACATTTTGCTCTGCAGGAGTTTCGTCAAGCCTGGAGAGCAAAACATTGCCACAATACGTCACAATAATCATCCCCATGTCCTTTTGTCGATAATTTACAATTATTACTCAACATTTCTCTGAATTACAACAGTGTTCTGCTGGTGACAGGAATGACACACGTTCTACACAGAGCAGAATGCTGGTCTTGTGAAATCCGTTCTGCCGTGTTCTGTGATAGCCCTGTGTGGCTCATAAGGGTTTAGCGCCTCCTAGACACTGCCAACAAACTTAATGTCTTCTTTTCTACAATAGGATCAAAACTAGAAAGCAAAATCCCAAAAGCAAATACACAGCCACAAGACTAACTCACTGGTAATTACCCCAATACTCTACATCTAGCACCAACAAATCCTACTGACTGATGTCTCACTAATACAGTGGACCCCCGGCTTACGATATTATTTCATTCCAGAAGTATGTTCAGGTGCCAGTACTGACCGAATTTGTTCCCATAAGGAATATTGTGAATTAGATTAGTCCATTTCAGACCCCCAAACTTACACGTACAAACGCACTTACATAAATACAGTTACATAATTGGTCGCATTGGGAGCTGATCGTAAAGCGGGGGTCCACTGTAATTAAATCATCAAAAAACAAGGCAGGAGACCTAAATAACTTGTCAACAATCATGTATAAAGAAATTAGCTCATGTGCTGTCCCCCATTATCGTAACACTAACAGATCCGTTGAATCTTCAACATTCTCATCCGTACTCAAGACGGCAACGGTCACCCGGATCCACAAAGGAGGCAGTCCTACAGAACTAAATAACTACAGACCAATGTCTAACTTGCCTTTACTCTATAGAATCTTCAAAAAAATAATACATGAGCATATCTATTCCTACCTCCTAACCCACAACATACTGAACCTCTGCCAGTTTGGGTTTAGGCCGAAAAAAACCCCCGAATGATTCAATTATTCAGATGCTCGAATTACTATATACAGCAATTGAAAAAAATTAATATCCGCTAGGGCTCTTCATAGGCCTACGGAAAGCATTTGATACAGAAGGCCCGGTGGCCTCATGGCTAAAGCTCCCTCTTCACACACAGAGGGCCCGGGTTCGATTCCCGATGGGTGGAAACATTTCAACGTGTTTCCTTACACCTGTTGTCATGTTCACCTAGCAGCAAATAGGTACCTGGGTGTTAGTCGACTGGTGTGGGTCGCATCCTGGGGGACAAGATTAAGGACCCCAATGGAAATAAGTTAGACAGTCCTTGATGACGCACTGACTTTCTTGGGTTATCCTGGGTGGCTAACCCTTCGGGGTTAAAAATCCAAAGAAAATCTTATATTGTTCCTAAAACTAGAGCGTTACGGGGTCAGAGGACACTCTCTCAATTACTGTACCTAAAATCTTATCTTAGTGATAGACAACAGTATGTGTACACAAATGGTGTGACCTCCAATACTTAGCCTGTGATTGTTGGAGTGCCACAGGGAAGTGTCCTAAGTCCTCTACTTTCCTATTTGCATCAATGACTTCCCAAATGCATTGTGATTTCTTTAACCAATTCTATTTGCAGATGACATCACTTACGTCTTCTCCCACCCAAACCTGACTATACTTAGTAACACTATAAACAACGAGCTACGTAAATATCAAACTGGATGATGACCAACAAACTTACTCCCAATGTAGACAAAACCTACTCCATGTTTTTTGGAAACAGAGCATCAAAAAACCCAGCTAAACATATTGATAAATAGTTTTCCCATTACAAGAAACACTGAGGGCAAATTTCTAGGTCTCCATCTTGGCTGTAATCTTAAATCTCAGACCCATGTCCAGCATATAACTAAGAAAGTTTCCAAAGCAGTAGGTATCCTTTCCAAGATATGATACTATGTACCCCAACAGGCCCTCCTTACCTTGTATCACTCTCTAATATACCCATACCTTACCTATAGTATTTGTGCTTAGGGATCGACCACGGCCAGTCACCTTAAACCTTTAATAACCCAACAAAAAGCGGTGGTGCGGATGATCACAAACTCGAGCGAAAGACAACACACCCCGCCTCTCTTCAAAAACATGAACTTACTTAATATACATAATATACACACTTATTACTGTGACTACTATATATACAGAACATTAAACTCCAATATCAACCCTCTGCTCAAACTTCACCTAGACAGCTTCAACAGAACACACAGGCAAAACATGAGGCACAAGCACTTTTTGACTCCCTTGTGTCCGTCCCACACTATGCAAAGATGCAATGCACGTAAAGGGCCCAAAGATCTGAAACTCTTTGCCTGAAACAGCAAGAGGTCTCCTGCCCACAAATCAGTTTAGGACTATACTCAACACTCATCTCATCTCTCAATAACAACCATATCCACACTAAACTCTAACCAAATTTAAAGCAATTCTCCCAAACATTTTATTATCCCTTACCTCTTAAGCCATTATTACAAACTTAAAAATATATGTTCGTATCATTAATTGCACATTCTCATATTAATAATAAAATACAGTCTCTCCTCACTTAGCGATGTACATGTTTACTGTTACCTCGGACTTACGACGGGCTCTCTGACCAGTAATTTTACCTAAATAATGTACATATATTAGAGCTGATTTTCTCTATTCCGCTTATTTCAATATACAGTACACTACTGTATAAACATTTAAAAATATACCAGAATGTTATAAATGGTGCAAAGGTGACGTTAAAACAATATCAAAGATGGCTGACACAAACCCACTACCATCATACACCTACCATCCGACTTACGACCGAGTTCGGTTCCAAGAAACCGGTCGTAAGTCGAAATAGTCGTAAGTAGAACTTTACTACTGAATATCAATAAAACATTTTTGTAAAGACTTTATTTTATTGTTTTATTTTGGTATTTCATGTTTTACTTTACTTTTTATGTTGTTAGTACTGTATTTTATACTGTAAAGTTTAGGATAAACACTGTGCACAACACAAATAGTTGTTTATTTCCCAGAAATTTGGCATAAAAAACACGGTCGTAAGTCGAGTGGTCGTAAGTCGAGCAGGTCGTAAGTCGGATGGTAGGTGTAGTATGCTCCTCACTTAGCGATGAATTCGTTTAACAACGTGGTCTTAGGAACAGGACTCCGTCATTAAGTGAGGAGAAGCTGTATTGAATATTTATAATCTACCACGCTTCACCTGTCTGGACTTAAGCAGTCTTTAAGTACATGCCAAAACCCCTTTTGTATGCAGAGCATATTGGTAAAATGAAGCGTGTAGTTTGACTGTGGTAATGTTTTGCTCGTTGCCCCAATAAGTCACATTAGTTGCACATGTATTCTTTTGCCTAACAGAAACAATAATAGTGTACCAATAGTATTATATATTGACTTGTATGTTAATATAACCTAATATGTCATTTATGACCTTTTGTCAAGACCTTTCATCTTCCAGGGACTTTTATTAACCCGTAAACGGTCCAAACGTATATATACATTTTTTCAACATTTGAAAGTACATAAAAAAGTAGATCTTTTTTTTTTTTACATTTGAAAATGTGTAAAAAAACTTCGATCTACTTTTGGAGCATTACACATGTGAACGTAGTTCTGCTTGGAACGTTTACGGGTTAACTGATAAATATCTCAATAAAATATCATAAACTGCTTATTTGATCGTATTAACAATATGTAATTGTTGTGCACTTAATCTTTTTATTTTCTTATTTATCTATAAGAGAAAGTTTGAGGGCCAAATGCTTTGTTCTTTTAGATAACAGTTAATACAGTAGAACCCCTGTATCCACAGTTCCAATATCCACAGTTTCAGTATCCACAGTTCCAATATCCACAGTTTCAGTATCCACAGTTTCAATATCCACAGTTTCAGTATCCACAGTTTCAATATCCACAGTTCCAATATCCACAGTTTCAGTATCCACAGTTTCAGTATCCACAGTTTCAGTATCCATGGATTTAGTATCTGAGGTTCAGTTATCCAGGGTTTACCGTGGCCTGAAAATAACTCTTAATTTTGCTTAATAATGACCCCAAAGTGCAAAAGTATTGATGGTGGCAGTTCTTCAGAGCCTCAAAGACTTATTTTGCATAATTTATCAATTAAACTTTATCATAGGTATGTACGTAAATACCATTATCCCCGGCTTCAGGTATCCACGGTAGGTCTTGGAGGTATCCCTCGTGGATACAGGGGGATTACTGTACACTGATAATGCCAGCATTGACCAATGTCAATAATTCTCTCGTTAAAGGAGCTGGTATAGGGTCAAGATGCCTCCCAGAAAGCAGGTCGATTCGTTGCAGCATACTTGCTTTATGGTAATGGCCGGCACTATCCATCAGCTTGCTGTAAGTCGATGTTAGTGTTTTTTTTTCCCCTGTACACCCCCTTAACCAGCTCCTGGTCCTGATTAAGGGTTCAGGGTTCCTTGAACCAAACGATGGAGTGCACTGTCTAAATGTTCGATAAATTAGGATAATGTTAAAAATTAGCAAGAAAAAACACTATATCTAACACAGTACTGACTGTAACTACTGTTATCTAATACAGTACTGACTGTAACTACTATTATCTAATACAGTACTGACTGTAACTACTATTATCTAATACAGTGCTGACTGTAACTACTATTATCTAATACAGTATTGACAGTCACTATTGTATATTTGACTGTTTTATGTTTAAGAAATCCCACTTAACCGAAGATCACTGTATCAGTTTGAAGTATAAATACACACTTAAAATTTTACTATTGAACATTTATGTATCTCTCCTTTTTGTACATTTAAAAAATCCTATCCAGTAACCTATATCTAGTTCTTAAGTTGTCTGTAAACACCAGGATTAGTCTACACCAGTAGTGAAAACTACTGGTGTACTCAGTGGGGAACCTACATTTATGGGGCCCCTGAATTAGTATTATAATTATCTATAATTATTATTATAATTGTTAAAGCCCCCAGGATCATGCAGTGCTGCTTAGGGCCCCGAAGCTTGAGCTGTTAAATAACAAAAAAAGGCACAGTACCGTGACTGGAACGATACACAAATAACCCGCACGTAGAAGAGAGGAGCTTACAACGATGTTTTGGTCCGACTTGGACCATTTACAAAGTCACAAAGTGTGACTTTGTAAATGGTCCAAGTCGGACCGAAACTTCGTCGTAAGCTCCTCTCTTCTGTGTGCGGGTTATTTGTGTACTTGAGCTGTTATGGGGGCCCCTTTGCAATCCCTTCTCATACAGAAGACCTGAAATTTTTAAGCAATGATTAGGGGCCCTCAAGCTTAAGCTTCAGGAAATAAGTTACGTATTTGTATCTGTACATGTGACTAGCAATTTTTTTATTCATTGGCCATTTCCTATCAAGAGAAGATGATTCAAGGAAGAAGTCATTCTCCATCATTCACTCAATCACTGTCTTTCCAGGCGTACTCGTGACTTGATTATATTATTGCTGCTATTTCCACAATTGTGTTGATATTATAGTCGGATGACCCACTAAACTGTAACATCCTCACTCATCCTTCAGAGTACAGGTACTGTACTTCCCACCTCCAGTACTGTAACATCCTCACTTATCCTTTAGAGTACAGGCCTAGCAGTAAGTAGATACCTGGGTGTTAGTTGACTGTTGTGGGTGGCATCCTGGGAGACAGAATTAACCTAAGTTGCAGAAAATGATCTGCATAAGCAGAGGCTTTCTGTATAGTATGTCACAGGTGTCAGCTATGGTCTGTAAAGTTGTATCATGTACTTGTAGAAATAAAGATTATTATTATTATTATTTTTTTTTTTTTTTCCAACGAGTCAGCCGTCTCCCACCAAGGCAGGGTGACCCAAAAAGAAAGAAAATCCCCAAAAAGAAAATACTTTCATCATCATTCAACACTTTCACCTCACTCACACATAATCACTGTTTTTGCAGAGGTGCTCAGAATACAACATTTTAGAAGCATATACATATAAAGATACACAACATATCCCTCCAAACTGCTAATATCCCAAATCCCTCCTTTAAAGTGCAGGCATTGTACTTCCCATTTCCAGGACTCAAGTCCGACTATATGAAAATAACCGGTTTCCCTGAATTCCTTCACTAAATATTACCCTGCTCACACTCCAACAGCTCGTCAGGTCCCAAATACCATTCATCTCCATTCACTCCTAACAGGCTAACGCACGCTTGCTGGAAGTCCAAGCCCTTCGCCCACAAAACCTCCTTTACCCCCTCCAACCCTTTCGAGGACGACCCCTACCTCGCCTTCCTTCCCCTACAGATTTATATGCTCTCCATGTCATTCTACTTTGATCCATTCTCTCTAAATGACCAAACCACCTCAACAACCCCTCTTCTGCCCTCTGACTAATACTTTTATTAACTCCACACCTTCTCCTAATTTCCACACTCCGAATTTTCTGCATAATATTTACACCACACATTGCCCTTAGACAGGACATCTCCACTGCCTCCAACCGCCTCCTCGCTGCTGCATTTACCACCCAAGCTTCACACCCATATAAGAGTGTTGGTACTACTATACTTTCATACATTCCCTTCTTTGCCTCCATAGATAATGTTCTTTGTCTCCACATATACCTCAGTGCACCACTCACCTTTTTTCCCTTATCAATTCTATGATTAACCTCATCCTTCATAAATCCATCTGCTGACACATCAACTCCCAAGTATCTGAAAACATTCACTTCTTCCATACTCCTCCTCCCCAATTTGATATCCAATTTTTCTTTATCTAAATCATTTGACACCCTCATCACCTTACTCTTTTCTATGTTCACTTTCAACTTTCTACCTTTACACACACTCCCAAACTCGTCCACTAACCTTTGCAATTTTTCTTTAGAATCTCCCATAAGCACAGTATCATCAGCAAAAAGTAACTGTGTCACTTCCCATTTTGTATTTGATTCCCCATAATTTAATCCCACCCCTCTCCCAAACACCCTAGCATTTACTTCTTTTACAACCCCATCTATAAATATATTAAACAACCATGGTGACATTACACATCCCTGTCTAAGACCTACTTTTACCTGGAAGTATTCTCCCTGTCTTCTACACACCCTAACCTGAGCCTCACTATCCTCATAAAAACTCTCTACAGCATTTAGTAACTTACCACCTATTTCATATACTTGTAACATCTGCCACATAACTTCCCTATCCACTCTATCATATGCCTTTTCTAAATCCATAAATGCAATAAAAACTTCCCTACCTTTATCTAAATACTGTTCACATATATGCTTCAATGTAAACACTTGATCTACACATCCCCTACCCACTCTGATACCTCCTTGCTCATCCACAATCTTACATTCTGTCTTACCTCTAATTCTTTCAATTATAACTCTACCGTACACTTTTCCTGGTATACTCAGTAAACTAATTCCTCTATAATTTTTACAATCTCTTTTGTCCCCCTTCACTTTATATAAAGGGACTATACATGCTCTCTGCCAATCCCTAGGTACCTTCCCCTCTTTCATACATTTATTAAACAAAAATACCAACCACTCCAACACTATATCCCCCCCTGCTTTTATTTCTGTCATGATCCCATCAGTTCCAGCTGCTTTACCCCCTTTCATTCTATGTAATGCCTCACGTACCTCCCCCACACTTACATCCACCAGGCCACCAGTGGCCTGGTGGCTAAAGCTCCCGCTTTACACATGGAGGGCCCGTATTCGATTCCCGGCGGGTGAAAACATTTCGACACGTTTCCTTACACCTGTTGTCCTGTTCACCTAGCAGCAAATAGGTACCTGGGTGTTAGTCGACTGGTGTGGATCGCATCCTGGGGGACAAGATTGAGGACCCCAATGGAAATGACGCACTGACTTCCTTGGGTTATCCTGGGTGGCTAACCCTCCAGGGTTAAAAATCCATATGAAATCTTATCTTACCTCCCTGGGCAGTGCATGAAATTACCGCTTCCCTTTCTTCGTCGACATTTAAAAGTTCCTCAAAATATTCTCGCCATCTACCCAATACCTCCATCCCCCCATCTACTAACTTTCCTACTCTGTTTTTAACTAACAAATCCATTCGTTCTCTAGGCTTTCTTAACTTGTTTAACTCACTCTAAATTTTTTCTTATTTTCATTAAAATTTCTTGACAGTGCCTCTCCCACTCTATCATCTGCTCTCCTTTTGCACTCTCTCACCACTCTCTTTACCTTTCTTTTACTCTCCATTATTATTATTATTATTATTATTATTATTATTATTATTATTATTATTATTATTATTATTTGATTAATTTTCTTGTAAATTTAGTTAGAAAAGTTGCCATTTGATCAATTTTCTTGCAGGTTGAATTAGAAGAGTCACCTGAGACTTGCACAGTGTCTGCGAAGGAGGTGTCAGCAGTGGTTGCATCACTGCCGTCAGTCATCAACGAGAACATGATCACAAAAGTGATTGAGACCATTTATCAGACAATGAGTAGAACTCGGAGGTCTATCGGAATGCGGACCTGTCTCGAGGTGCTCCTTCAGCCCCACATTCAGAGGTTGAACTTGAGTGGATTGTTCTTCCATATGCGACTCTCAGGGGAGATCAACAAAACCATCAGAAATGTGGTTCAGGACACGGTAGTCAACATGAAGAATTTAATGGTCCTTAATATGGTCAGTAAATGCAGCGACGAGATCCTCTTCATCGTCAGCGAAAAATGTCCGAATGTTGTCGAGGTGAACATGTCTATCTCGGACCTCGTCACCGATAAAGGGCTTAAAGCTTTAGCCCTAGGGTGCCCCAAGCTGGAAAAGCTGGGCATCTCAAAGTGCTGGGAAATTACAACAGAGGGCATTGCTTATGCCCTGCAGTATGGCAAGAACTTACAGAAAATGCAGTGCGACCAGCTGGGGGCTGTCATGATCAGCGCGTTCAAGAAATCCGATGCCACGTTCAAGTTGACACATTTTGAGCAGACTCATGTGAGTAGTGAGGTTTTTATCTATTTGACAGTGCTGTATGAACCTTATGGGTTTAGCACTCAGTTTTGATTATAATACAGTGGTACCCTGAGTTTCGAACAGCTCCCAACTCGGCCAGTTATGTAAGTGTATTTATGTAAGTGCTTTTGTAAGTGTGTTTTTGGGGGTCTCAAACGTACTAATCTAATTTACATTATTCTTTATGGGAACAAATTCATTCAGTAACGGCACTCGAACAGCCTTCTGGAACGAAGAAAGGTCAAAACTCGGGGTACCACTGTAATAATCTGTGTGAGGCTTCAAGGGGTTAGGGGGGTACAGGTGGTCCTCAATTTACGATGGAGTTATGTTCCAATGAACCCATCGTAAATCAGAAGTATCATAAGTCGAAAATATTGTAAGTCCGATCACCGTAAATCAAACAATCGTAAGTCAAGCACCAACTGTACTTTATTGCCGGTAAATGGCTCTTGAAGAAATTGACACTGCCATCTACTCCCCTTGGATCAGACTTGATTACCTCCCGTCTTTCCCCAGCCCGCATACGTTCCTCACTAACAAACCACGGACCGGGTGGGGGTTGAATCCCAGCTGTCGCATGTCCACTCATAGTTGTGTTATTGTGATTTCCCGAATTGTGATTGTTACTGGCTGAACGCTTCCTCTGTTAATCTAGTCAAAATTACTGCACATTCCCCAGGATCTGTATAACCCCTGTGGGTTTAGCTCTGCCCCATAATGTAAGAAAATGAGATGAATGTAAACCAGTAAGAATGCGAGATATACATATTTATATGTAAGATTGTGTCTACCATAATAACTAATATGTTTTCTAAATTTACTCAAATTCTATTTTCTAAATTTACTCAAATTCTGTTTTCTAAATTTACTCAAATTCTATTTTCTAAATTTACTCAAATTCTGTTTTCTAAATTTACTCAAATTCTATTTTCTAAATTTACTCAAATTCTATTTTCTAAATTTACTCAAATTCTATTTTCTAAATTTACTCAAATTCTGTTTTCTAAATTTACTCAAATTCTGTTTTCTAAATTTACTCAAATTCTGTTTTCTAAATTTACTAAAATTCTGTTTTTTAAATTTACTCAAATTCTGTTTTCTAAATTTACTCAAATTCTGTTTTCTAAATTCATAAAGATTCCATATATAAAAATAATATTTTAACTGACCTCATTAGACATACATTAAATTTGGGCATGAAATCTTATTGATACGACGTATTGTTTTCTACCGCAGACGATTTTTGAGCCCCAAGATGACGACATTGCATGGGTCGGGTGTGCCTGCCCATGTCTAGAGTCGGCCAGCTTGTTTATGGATGACGAGAGTCTAGCTCTGGTCCCACAGTTGGGAGATATCAGGTGAGGTGGACAGTCCCTCAACCATGGTGTGTCTTCCGCTCCATAACTTCTAACAGTATTGATATTAAATGTCCTTGTTTATGTACATTGAGTTTTTAAAATGATTTAGCTGGACACGGGGAATGTCAAAGAGATTTTTGTGTTTGGTATTATATGTCTATGGATCTGTGAAGAAACTGCTTCACTTTGGGATTTATACAGCGTCTTCTCACTTAACAATGGAGTTCTGTTCCTAAGACCACATTTTTAATGTCACCTTTGCACCATTAATAACATTTCTGGTATACAAATAACCCGCACATAAAAGAGAGAAGCTTACGACGACGTTTCGGTCCGACTTGGACTATTTACAAAGTCACTTTGTAAATGGTCCTGCCTATATATAGCCGTCCTGCTCCACCTCTGGTTAGTGTGACTTTGTCAATGGTCCAAGTCGGACCGAAACGTCGTCGTAAGCTTCTCTCTTTTATGTGCGGGTTATTTGTGTATGTAAATGGTCCAATTCGGATCGAAACGTCGTCGTAAGCTTCTCTCTTTTATGTGCGGGTTATTTGTGTATCGTTCCAGTCACGGTATTGTGCCTTTTTTTGTTATTTCTGGTATATTTTTAAATGTCTATACAGCAGTGTACTGTATACTGAAATTAACAGAATAGAGGAAATCAGCTCTACTATACATTATTTAGGTATGAATACTCATCAGAGAGCCCATCGTAAGTCCAAGTCATCATAAACGAGTACGTCGCTAAGTGAGGAGAGGTTGTATTAGATTTTGCCGTTCTGAAATTGTAGGTTGTACAGTAGTGATGGTGGTAGTTCTTCAAAGCCTAAGAGAAGCCACCAGTGAAAAAGTGGTAATTATAGACTTATTTTGTTTAATTTATCAATTAAACTTAATCATAGGTATGTATGCCAACGAAAAATGACTTATAGTATATAGGGTTTGCCATTATACCCTGTTTCAGATATCCATGGTAGGTTTTGGAAGGTATCCCTCCGTGGATACCAGGGCACTACCATACACTGTATCATGTTGAAATAACACTGGTATATTATGTATAGTTTAAACTCTAATAACATTTTCGTGTCTCGTAGAATTTTGGAAATTGAAACGTCGTCCGTGCTGGGGATCGGGTTCGTCAAAGCCATAACAAATCTTGGGGAGTCGCTTCGGACGCTGCAGTTGAACTGTGAGTACTGACCCCTTTGAACGCTTTCAGCAAGATGGGTGTTGCATGAGTGATGGCGAATGTGTTTCCTCTTTTTTTTTTTTTTTTGGGTGGCTCTGCCTCAGTGGGAGATGGCTAAAAAATGGAGGATGTCAGAAAATGCCTTCAACTACTCTGCAGTGGATTAGCGTCCGGTTCAGCCGGCCAGTGCAGCGAGTCGTTTTATTGAAGTCATGTCCTGGGAAGTATGACGATAATTCCGGTGTCAGTCTCTGAGGTCAAGTCCCGCCAAGACAGTGGCAAGACAACCCAGGGAAGACAGCACATTAACCATCATTCATGCAGTGACTACCTTGCCAGAAGCCTGCTGGCCTTGTAAGAATAATATAATAATCATAATGCAATAATAATAATAATAATCATAATCCTACCCATAATAATGATATAATAATAACAATGAATAATAATAATAATTGTTATTGTAGGCGATGAAGTGAGTCAAGAAAAGATCACACTGGTGGGCAAGTGCTGTCCGCTGCTGTCAACTCTGCACATCACCACGGCGACGGTGGAGGACAATCAACTGCTGTGCAACCCTGGTCACCTCTTCTCTCACCTCACCACGCTCTATCTTCAAGTCTGGGAGGAGGCAGTCGTTAGTAGTTAGTGTCAACCCTGTCCCTTGTGTTTGTGGTTGTCAGTACCTTGGGGGGTTCACAGTTAGTCGTTTGGGATCTGTTTAAACCCCCAAGTTTTGAAATGCATTTTGAGCAAACTAATAATAACTTAAGATAACTTGAATAAAATAACACCAATAACACTGGTAAGGATTGGATGTTATTTTCAGACTTCGAAAGAACGGCAGTAACGACTGGATGTTATATTCAGACTTTGAAAGAGCATCAGTAACGAGTGGATGTTATTTTCAGACTTTGAAAGAGCATCAGTAACGAGTGGATGTTATTTTCAGACGAGTGCGTGGAGTTCTTCTTGATGTGGTGCAAGAAACTGGAGTCAGTGGTGGTGAAGGCTGAGGTGGAGTTCTTGACCGACCAGTACCTGGAGCGCATCCTCTTGGCCAATCCCCTCACGCAGGCCAAACGCATCATCCTGTCTTCAGACAAACACGTAAGTTTTACCATGTGTCTCTTGTGCTGCCTTTAACCCTTAAACTGTCCAAACATAGATCTATGTTAACTTGCATAGCGCTCTGAATATTCTGGGGATTTTTTTTTTTTTTTTTTTTTTTTTTTTTTTTTTTAAATGAAGAGCGCATTTATCCTGGCATCCCCGAATTTTGTCATACCATGCACACTGAGTTCACAGACCCATTCTCTCATGTCTAGGCAACTCAGGCCTATAGTGCCAAGGTTGAAAGCATGTAAAATAAAACGTAGATCTACGTTCGAAGCACTACACATGTGAACGTAGACCTACGTTTGGACAGTTTAAGGGTTAAATGGAAAGATTTTTACTGCGTTT
Source organism: Cherax quadricarinatus (assembly GCF_038502225.1). Classification (NCBI taxonomy): domain Eukaryota; kingdom Metazoa; phylum Arthropoda; class Malacostraca; order Decapoda; family Parastacidae; genus Cherax; species Cherax quadricarinatus. The sequence goes on from NW_027195033.1 coordinate 368,734, forward strand.
GTTGTGACGGTTTGAAATGGAAAGGTTTTTACTGTGTTTGTTGTGGCTTCAAACGAAAAAGATTTTTATTGATTAACTCGGCTAATTGTACTAGAGTCCTGGACGTTACAGTCCTGGAGTCTGGGACTCTCACTCATACTTTTTAACTCTTCTTACATTGCTCTTTCTTATGTCCACTCTTAATTTATATACACAGGTGGTCCTTGATTTACAGTGGGGTTACATTCCAATGAACCCGTTGTAAATTGAAAACATCGAAAGTTGAATATAAATATGATATACCAAATTTAATAAGTCAGTAAATAACTACTGTCACCGCATAAGTAAATAAACAAATAATTACTGTAGGTGCAGCCTCTCCTTAACGACGTAGTTCTGTTCCTAAGAGTAGGTCAGTAAGTGAATTCGTCACTAAGTGAGGAACATACTATAATGGTAGTGAGTTTGTGTCAACCATCTTTGATATTGTTTTAATGTCACCTTTGTACCATTAATAACATTTCTGGTGTATTTTTAAATATTTATACAGTAGTGTACTGTATATTGTATTAAACAGAACAGAGGAAATCAGCACTGATATACAGTGGACCCCCGCATAACGATGGCATCACATAGCGATTATTTCGCATACCGCTTACTTTAATTGCAAAAATTTTGCCTCGCATACCGCTTAAAAACCCGCTTACCGATTTTCGTCCGAGACGCTTCCAATGTGCGGCCTGAGCCACGCTCACATGTTCCGCCGGTGGCATTGTTTACCAGCCAGCCTCCGCAATAACATCCAAGCATACAATCGGAATATTTCGTATTATTACAGTGTTTTCGGTGCTGTTTCTGGAAAATAAGTGACCATGGGCCCCAAGAAAGCTTCTAGTGCCAACCCTGTGGTAAAAAGGGTGAAAATTAGTATGGAAATTAAGAAAGATTTTGAAGGGTTTGGGGCTAACCCTGAGAAGCCTATGCCAGTTGTGGAATCCATTGTGCCTACTTCAAAAATTAAGGAAATGTGTGCACAGTGGGTTGAACTGCAAACCTTTATGGATGAAAATCACCCTGACACAGCTGTTGCAAGCCGTGCTGGTGACTATTTCAATGACAATGTTGTGGCCCATTTTAGACAAATCGTAAAGGAACGGGAGGTACAGAGCTCTATGGACAGATTTGTTGTGCGACAGAGGTCCAGTGACTCTCAAGCTGGTCCTAGTGGCATTAAAAGAAGAAGGGAAGTAACCCCGGAAAAGGACTTGCTACCTCAAGTCCTAATGGAAGGGGATTCCCCTTCTAAACAGTAAGAAGATAATGCTCTCCCCTCCTCCCATCCCATCAATCATCACCAGATCTTCAATAAAAGTAAGTGTCATGTAAGTGTGCATGCCTTTTTCAGTTTGTGTGTATTAAAATTAACATTTCATGTGGTAAAAAAATTTTTTTTTCATACTTTTGGGTGTCTTGCACGGATTAATTTTATTTCCATTATTTCTTATGGGGAAAATTCATTCACATAACGATTATTTCGCATAACGATTACCCCTCTTGCACGGATTAAAATCGTTAACCGGGGGTCCACTGTACATTATTTAGGTATAAATACTGGTCAGAGAGCCGGTCATAAGTCCGAGGTATTGGTAAACGAGTACGTCACTAAGTGAGGAGAGGCTGTAATTACTCTTGCACCATTGTAAAGCTAAAAAATGTCCCACATCAAGGAGCACCTCTATATCTTAGAATTGCATACCAAAGATTTTTATGTATATTTACAGTAAGTCCACAACTTATAACACACTGAGAATCTTGTGTATTGTGTATAATATCTACTATATAATTATTGTGTAATTATTGTGGTTTCTTTTTCTGTCTCATAAACACGCTAGATAACAGGGATATCTTGCTACTCCTACTTACACTTTGGTCACACTTCACAGACACGCACATGCATATATATATACATACATCTAGGTTTTTCTCCCTTTTCTAAATAGCTCTTGTTCTTCTTTATTTCTTCTATTGTTCATGGGGAAGTGGAAAAGAATCTTTCCTCCGTAAGCCAGGCGTGTCGTATGAGGCGACTAAAATGCCGGGAGCAATGGGCTAGTAACCCCTTCTCCTGTAGACATTTACTAAAAAAGAGAAGAAGAAAAGCTTTATAAAACTGGGATGCTTAAATGTGTGTGGATGTAGTGCGGATGACAAGAAACAGATGATTGCTGATGTTATGAATGAAAAGAAGTTGGATGTCCTGGCCCTAAGCGAAACAAAGCTGAAGGGGGTAGGAGAGTTTCGGTGGGGGGAAATAAATGGGATTAAATCTGGAGTATCTGAGAGAGTTAGAGCAAATGAAGGGGTAGCAGTAATGTTAAATGATCAGTTATGGAAGGAGAAAAGAGAATATGAATGTGTAAATTCAAGAATTATGTGGATTAAAATAAAGGTTGGATGTGAAAAGTGGGTCATAATAAGCGTGTATGCACCTGGAGAAGAGAGGAATGTAGAGGAGAGAGAGAGATTTTGGGAGATGTTAAGTGAATGTATAGGAGCCTTTGAACCAAGTGAGAGAGTAATTGTGGTAGGGGACCTGAATGCTAAAGTAGGAGAAACTTTTAGAGAGGGTGTGGTAGGTAAGTTTGGGGTGCCAGGTGTAAATGATAATGGGAGCCCTTTGATTGAACTTTGTGTAGAAAGGGGTTTAGTTATAGGTAATACATATTTTAAGAAAAAGAGGATAAATAAGTATACAAGATATGATGTTGGGCGAAATGACAGTAGTTTATTGGATTATGTATTGGTAGATAAAAGACTGTTGAGTAGACTTCAGGATGTACATGTTTATAGAAGGGCCACAGATATATCAGATCACTTTCCAGTTGTAGCTACACTGAGAGTAAAAGGCAGATGAGATACAAGGAGAATAGAAGCATCAGGGAAGAGAGAGGTGAAGGTTTATAAACTAAAAGAGGAGGCAGTTAGGGTAAGATATAAACAGCTATTGGAGGATAGATGGGCTAATGAAAGCATAGGCAATGGGGTTGAAGAGGTATGGGGTAGGTTTAAAAATGTAGTGTTAGAGTGTTCAGCAGAAGTTTGTGGTTACAGGAAAGTGGGTGCGGGAGGGAAGAGGAGCGATTGGTGGAATGATGATGTAAAGAGAGTAGTAAGGGAGAAAAAGTTAGCATATGAGAAGTTTTTACAAAGTAGAAGTGATGCAAGGAGGGAAGAGTATATGGAGATAAAGAGAGAGGTTAAGAGAGTGGTGAAGCAATGTAAAAAGAGAGCAAATGAGAGAGTGGGTGAGATGTTATCAACAAATTTTGTTGAAAATAAGAAAAAGTTTTGGAGTGAGATTAACAAGTTAAGAAAGCCTAGAGAACAAATGGATTTGTCAGTTAAAAATAGGAGAGGAGAGTTATTAAATGGAGAGTTAGAGGTATTGGGAAGATGGAGGGAATATTTTGAGGAATTGTTAAATGTTGTTGATAGGGAAGCTGTGATTTCGTGTATAGGGCAAGGAGGAATAACATCTTGTAGGAGTGAGGAAGAGCCAGTTGTGAGTGTGGGGGAAGTTCGTGAGGCAGTAGGTAAAATGAAAGGGGGTAAGGCAGCTGGGATTGATGGGATAAAGATAGAAATGTTAAAAGCAGGTGGGGATATAGTTTTGGAGTGGTTGGTGCAATTATTTAATAAATGTATGGAAGAGGGTAAGGATTGGCAGAGAGCATGCATAGTTCCTTTGTATAAAGGCAAAGGGGACAAAAGAGAGTGCAAAAATTATAGGGGGATAAGTCTGTTGAGTATACCTGGTAAAGTGTATGGTAGAGTTATTATTGAAAGAATTAAGAGTAAGACGGAGAATAGGATAGCAGATGAACAAGGAGGCTTTAGGAAAGGTAGGGGGTGTGTGGACCAGGTGTTTACAGTGAAACATAAAAGTGAACAGTATTTAGATAAGGCTAAAGAGGTCTTTGTGGCATTTATGGATTTGGAAAAGGCGTATGACAGGGTGGATAGGGGGGCAGTGTGGCAGATGTTGCAGGTGTATGGTGTAGGAGGTAGGTTACTGAAAGCAGTGAAGAGTTTTTACGAGGATAGTGAGGCTCAAGTTAGAGTATGTAGGAAAGAGGGAAATTATTTCCCAGTAAAAGTAGGCCTTAGACAAGGATGTGTGATGTCACCGTGGTTGTTTAATATATTTATAGATGGGGTTGTAAGAGAAGTAAATGCGAGGGTCTTGGCAAGAGGCATGGAGTTAAAAGATAAAGAATCACACATAAAGTGGGAGTTGTCACAGTTGCTCTTTGCTGATGACACTGTGCTCTTGGGAGATTCTGAAGAGAAGTTGCAGAGATTGGTGGATGAATTTGGTAGGGTGTGCAAAAGAAGAAAATTATAAGTGAATACAGGAAAGAGTAAGGTTATGAGGATAACAAAAAGATTAGGTGATGAAAGATTGGATATCAGATTGGAGGGAGAGAGTATGGAGGAGGTGAATGTATTCAGATATTTGGGAGTGGACGTGTCAGCGGATGGGTCTATGAAGGATGAGGTGAATCATAGAATTGATAAGGGGAAAAGGGTGAGTGGTGCACTTAGGAGTCTGTGGAGACAAAGAACTTTGTCCTTGGACGCAAAGAGGGGAATGTATGAGAGTATAGTTTTACCAATGCTCTTATATGGGTGTGAAGTATGGGTGATGAATGTTGCAGTGAGGAGAAGGCTGGAGGCAGTGGAGATGTTATGTCTGATGGCAATGTGTGGTGTGAATATAATGCAGAGAATTCGTAGTTTGGAAGTTAGGAAGAGGTGCGAGATTACCAAAACTGTTGCCCAGAGGGCTGAGGAAGGGATGTTGAGGTGGTTCGGACATGTAGAGAGAATGGAGCGAAACAGAGTGACTTCAAGAGTGTATCAGTCTGTAGTGGAAGGAAGGCAGGGTAGGGGTCAGCCTAGGAAAGGTTGGAGGGAGGGGGTAAAGGAGGTTTTGTGTGCGAGGGGTTTGGACTTCCAGCAGGCATGCGTGAGTGTGTTTGATAGGAGTGAATGGAGACAAATGGTTTTTAATACTTGACGTGCTGTTGGAGTGTGAGCAAAGTAACATTTATGAAGGGGTTCAGGGAAACCGGCAGGCCGGACTTGAGTCCTGGAGATGGGAAGTACAGTGCCTGCACTCTGAAGGAGGGGTGTTAATGTTGCAGTTTAAAAACTGTAGTGTAAAGCACCCTTCTGGCAAGACAGTGATGGAGTGAATGATGGTGAAAGTTTTTCTTTTTCGGGCCACCCTGCCTTGGTGGGAATCGGCCAGTGTGATAATAATAATAAAATAAATAATAATAATATTTTTTTTTATTATCACACTGGCCGATTCCCACCAAGGCAGGGTGACCCGAAAAAGAAAAACTTTCACCATCATTCACTCCATCTCTGTCTTGCCAGAAAGGTGCTTTACACTACAGTTTTTAAACTGCAACATTAACACCCCTCCTTCAGAGTGCAGGCACTGTACTTCCCATCTCCAGGACTCAAGTCCGGCCTGCCGGTTTCCCTGAACCCCTTCATAAATGTTACTTTGCTCACACTCCAACAGCACGTCAAGTATTAAAAACCATTTGTCTCCATTCACTCCTATCAAACACGCTCACGCATGCCCGCTGGAAGTCCAAGCCCCTCGCACACAAAACCTCCTTTACCCCCTCCCTCCAACCTTTCCTAGGCCGACCCCTACCCCGCCTTCCTTCCACTACAGACTGATACACTCTTGAAGTTATTCTGTTTCGCTCCATTCTCTCCACATGTCCGAACCACCTCAACAACCCTTCCTCAGCCCTCTGGACAACAGTTTTGGTAATCCCGCACCTCCTCCTAACTTCCAAACTACGAATTCTCTGCATTATATTCACACCACACATTGCCCTCAGACATGACATCTCCACTGCCTCCAGCCTTCTCCTCGCTGCAACATTCATCACCCATGCTTCACACCCATATAAAAGCGTTGGTAAAACTATACTCTCATACATTCCCCTCTTTGCCTCCAAGGACAAAGTTCTTTGTCTCGACAGACTCCTAAGTGCACCACTCACCCTTTTCCCCTCATCAATTCTATGATTCACCTCATCTTTCATAGACCCATCCGCTGATACGTCCACTCCCAAATATCTGAATACATTCACCTCCTCCATACTCTCTCCCTCCAATCTGATATCCAATCTTTCATCACCTAATCTTTTTGTTATCCTCATAACCTTACTCTTTCCTGTATTCACTTTCAATTTTCTTCTTTTGCACACCCTACCAAATTCATCCACCAATCTCTGCAACTTCTCTTCAGAATCTCCCAAGAGCACAGTGTCATCAGCAAAGAGCAACTGTGACAACTCCCACTTTATGTGTGATTCTTTATCTTTTAACTCCACGCCTCTTGCCAAGACCCTCGCATTTACTTCTCTTACAACCCCATCTATAAATATATTAAACAACCACGGTGACATCACACATCCTTGTCTAAGGCCTACTTTTACTGGGAAATAATTTCCCTCTTTCCTACATACTCTAACTTGAGCCTCACTATCCTCGTAAAAACTCTTCACTGCTTTCAGTAACCTACCTCCTACACCATACACCTGCAACATCTGCCACATTGCCCCCCTATCCACCCTGTCATACGCCTTTTCCAAATCCATAAATGCCACAAAGACCTCTTTAGCCTTATCTAAATACTGTTCACTTATATGTTTCACTGTAAACACCTGGTCCACACACCCCCTACCTTTTCTAAAGCCTCCTTGTTCATCTGCTATCCTATTCTCCGTCTTACTCTTAATTCTTTCAATAATAACTCTACCATACACTTTACCAGGTATACTCAACAGACTTATCCCCCTATAATTTTTGCACTCTCTTTTATCCCCTTTGCCTTTATACAAAGGAACTATGCATGCTCTCTGCCAATCCCTAGGTACCTTACCCTCTTCCATACATTTATTAAATAATTGCACCAACCACTCCAAAACTATATCCCCACCTGCTTTTAACATTTCTATCTTTATCCCATCAATCCCGGCTGCCTTACCCCCTTTCATTTTACCTACTGCCTCACGAACTTCCCCCACACTCACAACTGGCTCTTCCTCACTCCTACAAGATGTTATTCCTCCTTGCCCTATACACGAAATCACAGCTTCCCTATCTTCATCAACATTTAACAATTCCTCAAAATATTCCCTCCATCGTCCCAATACCTCTAACTCTCCATTTAATAACTCTCCTCTCCTATTTTTAACTGACAAATCCATTTGTTCTCTAGGCTTTCTTAACTTGTTAATCTCACTCCAAAACTTTTTCTTATTTTCAACAAAATTTGTTGATAACATCTCACCCACTCTCTCATTTGCTCTCTTTTTACATTGCTTCACCACTCTCTTAACCTCTCTCTTTTTCTCCATATACTCTTCCCTCCTTGCATCACTTCTACTTTGTAAAAACTTCTCATATGCTAACTTTTTCTCCCTTACTACTCTCTTTACATCATCATTCCACCAATCACTCCTCTTCCCTCCCGCACCCACTTTCCTGTAACCACAAACTTCTGCTGAACACTCTAACACTACATTTTTAAACCTACCCCATACCTCTTCGACCCCATTGCCTATGCTCTCATTAGCCCATCTATCCTCCAATAGCTGTTTATATCTTACCCTAACTGCCTCCTCATTTTGTTTATAAACCTATATTATAACCTATATTATAACCTATATTATATTATAAATAATTATTTCTGCGTGTACAAGGTATACAGACCATAGCTGACATTAGTGACACTACTGTATAGAAAGCCACTTGTTATGCAGAGCATTTCGGGCAAATTAGGTCAGTTTCATCCCAGGATGCGACCTACACCAGTCGACTAACACCCAGGTACCCATTTTTCTGATGGGTGAACATAGACAACCAATGGTTGACACAAACCCACTACCATTACAGTATGCTCCTCGCTTAATTACCATTTCAGTTACCGACCTACTTTTATGAATGGAACCCCATCATTAAGTGAGGAGAGGCTGTACACAGTTGAGGAGGTTCCAATTTGTTCGCAAGTCAAGGACTTACTGTATTTATATTTGCAGGTACCACTGACGGTGGAGAGCGTGTACCGACTACTGGCATTATGTCCTTCACTGGAGCACTTGGGGATCTCCACCTGGGACGTCACTGAGGAGGAGTTCTTCAAGATCTGCGATGATGTCAAGAAGAACAACTACAACATATTAGTGTCATAGATGTGCACGCGCATGAGCACGCACTCCTGTCCGTGCTCATGGATACTCCAGTACACGGTCTCAAGCCCTGGCATTCGTTCCCATAGACATTCCAGCATGCGTGCACCCTGACAACTAGTGCTTGCAGATACGCAGGCATGTGCACACGCACATCAGCAACCACACAAACATTTACAACCTATCACCGTGATCGTACACTCTCGAATTAATTTACAAAAAAAAAAAACAGTCAGCCCCTTGCAAAGCTCCTCTATACAGTATAATTTTTTTAAAGTTGAAAAAATCATAAAAAATGAATATCACATGGAAAGACCCACACAGACATGCCGTACAATTTTGGATACACATTTTCAACAGCATTTACAAAAAAATTGAATCTATAGAGGAGCTTAAGAGCTTACTGTAATACAGTCCTTTGAAATTATGATTGAAAAAATACATCCAGTATTGTATAGCACACGGGAAGACCTTCATGGTACGTGCTATTGCATTTTGAACGTATTTTTCCGTTGTAGTTACAAATAATCACTATATGTAGAGAGCTGACTGTAAATGCTTGCTTGCTGATACTGAAGACACTAAAGCAATATTGTAGACCCACTGTCTACATTTTGGCCTATGAGTTTCAGGGCTCACTTGCCGCGGGTTCAAGCCCCACCCGTTTCGTGGTGTGGAGAAACGTAACGGAAAAATTCTTTAAGACAGTTCGAAGATAGGAAAACATAGGAATATATTTTCTCGAGATAAAAACAAAAAATAAAGATAATTCTTGTAACATCACATGGAAATGACCCTGATTATGTGGTTCCAATTTATTCTAATTTTCAAAATATTTTTTAGAAAATTGAAATAGAAAATCCTAATTGGAACTGACTATAATAAAGGAAACAATAATAAACAGGTGAATAAATGAGTGTTTATGTTCTGAGACGTGTTCATACCAGCGATGTTTATTTACAGTGAAAAACGAAAAAATCAGTACCGTGGCTGGAACAATACACAAATAACCTGCATTTATTAGATGAAAACTCGTGTTTTGTTCCAACTTGAACCATCAGTAACTCACGTGGGACAGTGTGGGTTGTTCGTGAGCCAAGTCAGACTGAAATGTCGTCAGAAGCGTCATCCTAGGAGACTAAAACTCGTTACTACATTTTGGTCCAACGTTACGATATTTTGGTCCAACGTGAACTATCGTCCTTAACACTTAAACGGTCCAAACAGATCGACGTTCAATTTCGTAGCTACAAAAATAGATCTACTTTTTTTTACATATTTTCAAATATAACAAAAAAAAAAATGTAGATAAGTTTTTTTTACACGTTTTCACATGTAAAACAAACAAAAAAAGATCTTAATTTTTTTACATACTTTCAGATGTTGAAAAAACGTATATATACGTTTGGACCGTTTAAGGGTTAATGGACCAAGTTGGACCTAAACATCAGCATAAGTATCAGTCTCCTAATTACGGTTATTTGTGTATTGTGTACATGTGTTATGCGTAGAAAATCTCACAATTGACGTATGATTGTGGTTGGCCACTCCTGTAACCTGGTCAAGATGCTCCACCCTTTCTTACAACAAGTACGAGAATCAAGTTACAAGTGTATCACAATTACGATTCTCGTTTACAATTAAAAACATAAAAACTCACATTGTGTGGTGTATTCTTGGCAGATTGAGATGAGGTAGTAAAGTTAATTGATGTAAAATGGTTACTTCTTTGTAAAGCTCCTTTATACACTAAGTCAAACACGTACAAACACGTTGAGAACCTGTATTGTCTATAATATAATATATTATACACAATTCAACAGCTCCCCAGTGTGCTTGTAAGTCGAGGACTTATTGTAGTGGAAAAATAAACACAAATACAGTTTAATGCGATTCTTTATCGACTACACCCCTCAAATGAGGTTCCTTGACGCTGGTGAGGGGCTCTTGATCTAGGGAATTGGATCTGTGCTCCAGTTCCCTAAATTAAGCCTGAATACCTTCCACATCTTCCCCCACAGACGCTGTATAATCCTATGGGTTTAGTGCTCCCCCATGATTATAATAATTTATCGACTACATTTTGCCCACACAGTGAGCTATATCAAGTCATAAATAGATCTGGCTGAGCAGAGAGTTCATGAGTATGTATAGGATAGTGACGTGAAAGGTCAGTCAGTTTCAATATTCCTCACACGACCCTTCACGTCACTGTGCTCTCTAAATATACTCACGTACTCTCTGCTTGGGTAAATCCGTTCGTGACTTGATAAAGCCCACTGTGAAACGACTGTCAAGTCACGAACAGATTCTCTCTCTCTCTCTCTCTCTCTCTCTCTCTCTCTCTCTCTCTCTCTCTATCTCTCTCTCTCTCTCTCTCTCTCTCTCTCTCTCTCTCTCTCTCTCTCTCGCTATCTCTCTCTCCTCTCTCTCTTCTCTCTCCTCTCTCTCTCTCTCTCTCTCTCTCTCTCTCTCTCTCTCTCTTTCTCTCTCTCTCTCTCTCTCTCTCTCTCTCTCTCTCTCTCTCTCTCTCTCTCTCTCTCTCTCTCCTCTCTCTCTCTCTCTCTCTCTCTCTCTCTCTCTCTCTCTCTCTCTCTCTCTCTCTCTATCTCTCTCTCCTCTCTCTACTCTCTCTCTCTCTCTCCTCTACCTCTCTCTCTCTCTCTCTCTCTCTTTCTCTCTCTCTCTCTCTGTACATCTATTCGTGAGCCAGATATAATTAACAGAGAATCACAATAAAACTGTATTTGTGTATATTGTTCCACCATGACTGTATTTCAAACCATCTACCTCCACAATATAGAGCAATATTTTTGCAAATGCTATTAAAAAGGACATCAAAAAGATAAATAGCGCCTGGCAAGACCCTTATAGTAGGTGTTAGTTTTTTTGATGCAGTTTTTCAGTAGCATTTATGAAAAATTGCGCTGTACAGCCAGGCTTTGTAATAGAGGTCACTAGTTCAAGTTGTATTTGATGGCAAAGTTGAACCTAAGTTATCCGAAGATAAGATTATCGGATACGGTAATCACTCAAGGTCACAAAACTGTCTATTGCAACAGTACTGTTTATCATAAAGGAACAGTAACACAGTAGAACATTTCTGTTATGATCAGTAACAGCCTGTGTTACATAGGCTTGTGGATTGCTGTCAGTAACAGCCTGTGTTACACAGGCTTGTGGATCGCTGTCAGTAACTGCCAGTGATGTATAGGCAGCACCGCTGACAAATGTTGGAATTTTATTCAGGAAACGTTTCGCCAGCCAGTGGCTTCTTCAGTCCAATACAGAGAAGAACAAAGTAGTTTCAGGTAATCAGTCCCTCAGCCTGGCATCCACATGTGTTCAATCCATCAATCTCGAGACATACTCGGAAAACACCGTTTTCCTCTGCAACGAGCTATTTTGCACCAATACTTGGTGTATGCAATACAACACTCAAGAGACCCGTGTGCAACACCCCAATGGAAATAAATCACTTGGTCTGCCTTTTTTTTTCTGGGTTATCGTGATTAATTTACACATAATACGTAATAATAATAATTTTTATTTTAGCATAATACAGTGGACCCCCGCTTTACGATCAGCTCCGAATGCGACCAATTATGTAAGTGTATTTATGTAAGTGCGTTTGTACGTGTATGTTTGGGGGTCTGAAATGGACTAATCTAATTCACAATATTCCTTATGGGAACAAATTCGGTCAGTACTGGCACCTGAACATACTTCTGGAATGAAAAAATATCGTAAACCGGGCGGTCCACTGTATATATATATTTACGTGTACCTCTATCTAAATAAACTTACTTAAATATATTTGCTGTTAAAATATTTTTCCTGGTAAGTAAGCTTCTATATTTTAGGAGATACTGTTGAAGAATTTAACAAGTTAAATTGGCTTTAGATGTTATTAAGGAATTTAACAAAGGAAATGGATGTCAGGAAATGTTAGCAAAGTATTCAGTGAAGGAAATGGAATTTAGCACGTAAGATAAACAAGATTAATCCTAGAGGGTTAATCCAAGATAACCCAGGAGCCTCTCATTACAGATGTGCTAAGTTAACACCTGTGGGTCAGATAGCACCTAGGTGAACATGGACAGCAGGTGTATGCGGGTGGGTCCCGTAATACTACGGCTTTGAAGACCAGGTTGGTCCTGTAATACTACGCCATTGAAGCTGGGTCAGTCCCATAGTACTACGGCATTGAAGACCAGGTCAGTCCCATAGTACTACGGCATTGAAGACCAGGTCAGTCCCATAGTACTAGGGCATTGAAGACCAGGTCAGTCCCATAGTACTAGGGCATTGAAGACCGGGTCGGTCACATAGTACTACGGCATTGAAGACCGGGTCGGTCACATAGTACTACGGCATTGAAGACCGGGTTGGTCACATAGTACTACGGCATTGAAGACCGGGTCGGTCACATAGTACTACGGCATTGAAGACCGGGTCGGTCACATAGTACTACGGCATTGAAGACCGGGTCGGTCACATAGTACTACGGCATTGAAGACTGGGTCGGTCACATAGTACTATGGTTTTGAAGACCGGGTCGGTCACATAGTACTACGGCATTGAAGACCGGGTCGGTCACATAGTACTACGGCATTGAAGACCGGGTCGGTCACATAGTACTACGGCATTGAAGACCGGGTCGGTCACATAGTACTATGGTTTTGAAGACCAGGTCAATCTTCAGTATTTTTCACCATTTTGGGCCGGATTTTTAAAATTCATTAAAATCACACCAAGCGTACTATAGTTTATGCTGATTCAAATATACACTTGAAAATGTAGAATAAGATCATTTTAGCATCATACGAGGCCTTAATTTCCACATAATTCTTAATGGAGGAACCTAATATTTTCATTGAGACTATTCATTATGGAAAATAAGTAGAAATCATTAAAAATACCCAAAAAAATATGAAAAATAATAAAAATCAACAACAGTTTTAACAAGATACAAGACTGTTGTCTCTCGTCTGTTTCTTCCCTGTCTGAGGCGCCTTTTATGGCACATTTAACTTTTATAACTCTCAAACTTTGTTACTATTTAACTTCATTACCTAACATAATACTCCATTCTAGTGATTACACACTGTATAGTCCTTGCGGCTTAGCGCTTCTTTTTGATTATAATAATAATAATACAGATTACTCAGCAAGACAGTAATAACCATATGACCTGTCTTTGTAATACTCGTTTGTACTAAATTGTTATCTGTTTTACAATAATTTTTGTACCACTGAATATATCATTGTTTAGTTAATCTTAAGTTAATTTTAAGCTGCCCATAATGTTCTGTATACAAGGGGCTTTGACATGTTGCACTTTAAAAATTGTATTCCTTGTACTTCTCTGTATCATGTTCAAATTAATAAATAAATAAATAAATAACCAGGGCCAGCCTTAAGGCATCTGGACCAATTACTCCCAATTAGGCCCTGCGCCTAAGGGGGCCTCATGCCTAAGGGGGCCCCACACCTAAGGGGGCCCCACACTAGAGTGTAATCTACTCTTGGATTGTCAAGTACACACAACAACAACAAGTAAAAAAAAAAAAAGGGACTTTGGATATAATACGTTGGCAAATTTCCCTGAAAGCGATGGCAAAGTTGCCCAATGGGGTGACGATGTACCCGACATTTGATTATGAGAAAAAAGGGATTAAAACACAATCAAAATGAAATAAAACCACCCAATCACATGTTTTCTTGGCTATTTATAGATTTTTAGACCTACTTAAGCAAGTGGTATTGCGACTGTACTTTTCAGAAGTGATACACAAACTTTGTTCGTTACTTGTAGGCTTACATGTATGCAGTTTTATATTAAAATGTAGCTTACATTTGTTTGGTTTATTAACTCGCATGTATTTTTATAAATGCACATTTTGACTGCTTTCCGTAAGATAAGATAAGATAAGATAAGATTTCGTTCGGATTTTTAACCCCGGAGGGTTAGCCACCCAGGATAACCCAAGAAAGTCAGTGCGTCATCGAGGACTGTCTAACTTATTTCCATTGGGGTCCTTAATCTTGTCCCCCAGGATGCCACCCACACCAGTCGACTAACACCCAGGTACCTATTTGCTGCTAGGTGAACAGGACAACAGGTGTAAGGAAACGTGTCGGAATTTCCACCCGCCGGGAATCGAACCCGGGCCCTCCCTGTGTGAAGCGGAAGCTTTAGCCACCAGGCCACCGGGCCACCAAAATTCCCATTTGGCCCCTCCTGAGACTGGCTCTGCTCATAACCATCTATGGAAGCTTTATATGCAGGATTTTTTCATGTTTGTGGGGATAAATTGATCCAATAAACACTCTCAGCATGACCGTTTCCATTCTGAGAGAAAAAGTTTTTCACCCCAAAAAATCCCGGATTTTCAAAATTTGTTAAAATCACACCAGCAGTACTATTTTCTATGCTGATTCAGAATATACATTAAAAATGTAAAATAAGATCATTTTAAGATCATACGAGGCCTTAGCACATAATTCCTAATGGAGGAACCTAGTATTTTCATTGAGATTATTCATTACGAAAAATAACTAGAAATATGTATATACAGTGGTACCTCGAGTTACGAACTTAATTAGTTCCAGAAGACTATTCCAGTGCCGATACCGAACGAATTTGTTCCCATAATGTAAATTTGATTAGTCCGGTTCAGACCCCCAAAAATACACTTACATAATTGTTCGAGTTGGGAGCTGTTCGAAACCCGAGGTACCACTATATATGTATATATACAGTGGACCCTCACCTAACGATATTAATTGGTACCCAAGAACAAATATCATTAGGTGAGTTTTTTAGCATTAGTCGAGGCAAAAGCTAGCGTTAAAATGTATCGTTAGGCGAATTTAACGTTATGCGATGCGTTCGTTAGGCGAGGGTCCACTGTATATATATATTATATATATATATATATATATATATATATATATATATATATATATATATATATATATATATATATATATATATATATATATATATATATACATGTGTGTGTGTGTGCAGAACAACCACTGTGAAAAAAATAGTGAAATTCCAAGCGCTTTCATGACTTCTCACATTATCAAGGAACTATATAAAACAACACATCAACAGGAAGGACATAAGGGCAAGACTACACCTCACTGCCAGCCAACAACAATACCTGACTTTTTTCCCCTCAAGGGAGGTTCCTAGATGCTGGTGAGGGGCTCTTGATCTTAGCAATTATATCTGTGCTCCGGTTCCATAAATTAAGCCTGAATACCTTCCATCCCCTCTCTCCCACAGGCGCTGTATAATCCTACGAGTTTAGTGCTTCCCCATAATAATAATAACCTGACTATAATGATGTAGGTAGCCAGTGATCTATGAAGTAAACACCTTCGATAAAAAATTCTCCCCAAAATGCTGACAGTTGTGTCTATAAGATTCCTTCCCAACTGCCTATGGTAGCTTCCCGCTCTCTTTTTCTTGACAACTTCCACTCTCATTCTTATGCCATCGCAGTGTACACAGATGGCTCTAAGTCTTCTGATGGCATCAGACTCGCAGCAGTGTTATAGGACAGTGTCGTGCGAGGGCATTTATTATCCTCGGCTAGCATTTTTACTGCTGAAATATATGCCATTCTTGCAGCACTTATCCGTATTGCATCTATGCCTGTGTCATCATTTGTGGTTGTTTCAGACTCCCTTAGTGCTTTACAGGCTGTACGAAAATTTGATACATCTCACCCCCTAGTTCTCCGTATCCAACTTTGGTTACACATTATCTTTACCAAGCACAAAGATATTGTTTTTTTGCTGGATCCCTGGTCATGTTGATGTACAGGGCAATGAACAGGCAGACACTGCTGCGCGGTCAGCAGTACATGACCTACCAGTTTCATATAGAGGTGTTCCATTCACGGACTATTTTGCTGTAATAGTTACACACCTTCACACCAGTTGGCAATAACATTGATCTGATCTGCTCAATAACAAACTTCATTCTATTAAACCGAGTATAGGTTACTGGCCGTCTTCTTGTCATCAGTGTCGAGGTTGGGAGACTGCTCTCTCCCGTCTTCGCATTGGTCACACTCGTCTTACTCACGGGTATCTCATAGAGAGGAGCCCTGTTCCTCTCTGTGAGAATTGTCAGGTTCCAGTATCGGTTAGCTAAATTCTGTTAGACTGCCCTCTCTATTAACGAGCACGCAGAATTTACCTCCAATGTCATGTCCGCTCTGCTTCTCTCTTTACCTTCCGTTCTTGCTGATGGATCCTCCTTTAATCCTGACTCTCTCATTGACGTTTTGACAACAACTGACTTACTCCACAAACTCTGATGATGATACCTTTCACACTCCCCTCAACCCTTTCTACCTCAATCTCTTGCTACCCTCTACCCCCACACTATCCACTTCCCCACTGTTCTCCATACCCTACTAATCATCCCTCTCTCTTTTGCCACTGGATACCCTCCCTTCCCTGCCCTGCAGCGCTATATAGCCCTTGTGGTTTAGCGCTTCTTTTTGCTTATAATAATAATATAAGATTCCTTGTAAAATATGCAATGAAGTTTATTATGGTCAAACTGGTAAAAGTCTCGAACTTAGTTTAAAACAACATAAACAGAGCATTACAACTGGACAAGAATCTAATGCTCTGTTTATTCATATGAGAGATTTTAACCATCCAATTGATTTCAAAAAGTTGAGAAAGTTGTATCAAGCAAGTCCATGGTCAACAGGAATATAATTGAATCTTATCTCATAAAAAGTAGTTTTGACAGTAATATGAATATATCTTTTGGTTTATATAAACTGGATTCATTTATAATTAATAAAATTTTGAAATTACTGTAAGGAAAAGTAACACGTACTCCACTCCATGGCAGACACAGTCCTTGCACCAAAATTACAATTACACCAGCGGCAGGAGACAACCGTGACTGTGATGTATTTGTTCCTCGCCTCAGTAATGGTTATACCACATGTGTATGAGCAAAATGTCAAGTCATATTGGTTGACAGACCGACTGGTTTCAACCCCGGATTTCGATGACATCCTGGATTACATGATTTTTTTTATAAATTCTTTTGATGGTTAAGGGGAGTTTGTCTTGCTTTGTTTAGACTTCTGTTGGTTTGTTTGGGCTTGTTTAACCAAGATTTGGTTGTTTACTAACAGAGTGTTGTGTTACACAGCTTCAGGAGTGGTATAATAGGGCATCTTGGAGCCAGGAGCTGTGAATCGGCCCCTGCAGCCACACACACACAGCTAGAGTACATTCTAGGTGGCCAAAGACTACAAACTTCACTCAAGGAAAAAGATCTTGGGGTGGGTATAACACTGAGCATGTCTCCTGAGGCACACATCAACTAAATAACTGCTGCAGCATATGGGCACCTAGCAAATCTGAAAATAGTGTTCCTATACCTCAGTAAGGAATCGTTCAAGACACTGTACACCATGTACGTCAGGCCCATACTGGAGTATGCAGCACCTGTTTGGAACCCACACCTGGTTAAGCACGTCAAGAAATTGGAGAAATTGCAAAGCTTTGCAAAACAACTAGTCCCGGAGCTAAGGGGAATGTCCTACGGGGAGAGGTTAAGGGAGATCAATCTGACGACACTGGAGGACAGCAGGGTCAGGGGAGATGTGGAAATTTATTTGGTCCCTAAAGTTCCACAGGACAGATACGACGTACGAAGGGGTCCCAGCATAGCCGTAATGGGACGGCTGAGCTGGGTGGCCCTTAAACCCTCCCAAACAAACAGCATTCTCTCTAGTTGGCGTGGATTGTTGGTAAGCTTATTTAATTTATAGATTTACTCTTCAGGGAAGGAGTAGGTAGTTTTACTGTTAGTATATTAATATTAGGTTTACTAAGGCAACTGTAGATAATAATAATGTAGACCTAAGACCTTAACATAGGTAGTGATAGGCCGATAATGTAGGCAAACACTAGGTTAAGTTAGCTAGGGAGAACTGGCAGCCCTAGCTTGAATGACGAGGCGCGGGTCTCAAAGACACAATAGTAGTGTCCTTAAGACAGACACCAACTGGACAAGACGTGCCGTGATCAGCAGACGGTGCCCCCCACATGTCTTCACATTTGAGACCTGGGGAAATCTGGTAGAGGCACCTCGATGTACCGTAGATGACCTCCTCCGTCAGGCCCATACAGTAAGACAAGACCTCCACTTTATCTCTTAGATTTCTGGCCAGTGTCTGGGGAGATTGTGAGTGAGTTTGATCTGTGGGCCCGGTGTGCAACAGGCAGTGCACGCCCAGTAAGTACCAGTGTCTCAGGGCAGTCTGGAAGCTAGTGTCCGTGTCTGCATAGTTATACTAGGGGATACATACCCTCTTGGATATAGGAATTTCTGAGGTGCAGGCAGGACACTAATAACGACTGAATATTGCAGGAATTAAGGCTCCCGGTTGCACGTGGTTTCTGAGGGGAAGTCCAAAGGGGCTAAGGCTAAGCTTAGGAAAGTTGAAGATCAGGATATATGCTGCAACACCAAGTAAGTTAGTCCTTTATACGTGCATGCAGGCGAGTTTCTTGCAACACCAATCATTTGTAAAAATCTGTCCTATAAGCCACTTGTGAGGCTGAGGTACCCACCTCAGAGCTCGGTGTCAACAGAGTTTGCCAGGGTAGGCGACTCACTTGGAGGCAGTCCACACAAGTTTTCACAGGAGACATGATAATGACGTATAAAATACTGCAATGAATTAACATGGTGGACAGAGACAGGATGTTCCAGAAATGGGACACAGCAACGAGGGGACACAACAACAAGGGGACACAGCAACAAGGGGACACAACAACAAGGGGACACAGCAACAAGGGGACACAACAACAAGGGGACACAGCAACAAGGGGACACAACAACAAGGAAACACAGCAACAAGGGGACACAACAACAAGGGGACACAGCAACAAGGGGACACAACAACAAGGGGACACAACAACAAGGGGACACAACAACAAGGGGACACAGCAACAAGGGGACACAACAAGGGGATACAACAACAAGGAGACACAACAACAAGGGGACACAGCAACAAGGGGACACAATAACAAGGGGACACAGCAACAAGGGGACACAACAACAAAGGGACACAACAAGAAGGGGATACAGCAACAAGGGGACACAGCAACAAGGGGACACAGCAACAAGGGGACACAGCAACAAGGGGACACAGCAACAAGGGGACACAGCAACAAAGGGACACAGTAACAAGGGGACACAGCAACAAGGGGACACAGCAACAAGGGGACACAGCAACAAGGGGACACAATAACAAGGGGACACAGCAACAAGGGGACACAACAACAAGGGGACACAGCAACAAGGGGACACAACAACAAGGGGACACAACAACAAGGGGACACAGCAACAAGGGGACACAGCAACAAGGGGACACAGCAACAAGGGGACACAACAACAAGGGGACACAACAACAAGGGGACACAGCAACAAGGGGACACAGCAACAAGGGGACACAGCAACAAGGGGACACAACTGGAAGTTGAAGACTCAGATGAGTCACAGGGATATTAGGAAGTATTTCTTCAGTCACAGAGTTGTCAGGAAGTGGACCAATCTGGAGAGTGACGTAGTGGAGGCAGGATCCATACATAGCTTTAAGACGAGGTATGATAAAGCTCATGGAGCAGGGAGAGAGTGGACCTAGTAGCTACCAGTGAAGAGGCGGTAGCCAGGAGCTGTGACTCAACCCACTCTCTCCCTCTCATAAAATACATTAATACATAATTCCAATATACATAAATACATGGGAGAGTGTAGGTGTCAAATGACAAGGGCTCTTGATCCAAGGAGTTACAGCCCTTCTCTCCTCTTCCTGGGATCAAACTTTACCAGTTTATATATATATATATATATATATATATATATATATATATATATATATATATATATATATATATATATATATATATATATATATATATAATAGGTACCTGGGTGTTAGTCACCTTACACCTTCTGTCACTGTTCACCTAGCAGTCAGTAGGTACCTGGGTGTTAGTACCTTACACCTGCTGTCACTGTTCACCTAGCAGTAAGTAGGTACAATTAGTACCCTTGTTCACTGGTAAACAGGTGCGTGGGTGTCAGTAGGTGGTGCTGAATGCCAGGTACCTGAGTGCCATGCGTCGCTAGGTTCACGCAGGTCCCAGGAAGGATATATAAGCCGCCTCTAGGGCAGTATGTTCCACTCTGTCTCCTTTCTCCGTCACCTAAGCACCTTACCTCATAAGCAAGTAGGTGACATTTAGGAACCTTTGTCTGTGTCCCCAGGCAAGTAGGTTCCCTTAGGTTTTAGGGGACCAGTGTCTGTATCCAGGTTGGTGATTAGGTTCTTCTATCTCCAGGTAATTAGGTGCTAGGTAGGAGCTACCGTTGGGAAGTATGTGTATGGCAGATCCCTAGGAGTCTTCACCTTACATAGGAAAGTACCTGGGTTCGATTTCCTGGAGTTTACCTGGACAGAATTCCGGGGTCAACGCCCCCGCGGCCTGTGACCAGGCCTCATGGTGGATCAGGGCCTGATCAACCAGGCTGTTACTGTTGGCTGCACACAATCCAACGTACGAGCCACAACCCGGCTGGTCAGGTACCGACTTTAGGTGCTTGTCCAGTGCCAGCTTGAAGACTGCCAGGTGTCTATTGGCAATCCCCCTTATGTGTGCTGGGAGGCAGTTGAACAGTCTCGGGCCCCTGACACTTATTGTATGGTCTCTTAACGTGCTAGTGACACCCCTGCTTTTCATTGGGGGGATGGTGCATCGTCTGCCAAGTCTTTTGCTTTCGTAGTGAGTGATTTTCGTGTGCAAGTTCGGTACTAGTCCCTCTAGGATTTTCCAGGTGTATATAATCATGTATCTCTCCCTCCTGCGTTCCAGGGAATACAGGTTTAGGAACCTCAAGCGCTCCCAGTAATTGAGGTGTTTTATCTCCGTTATGCGCGCCGTGAAAGTTCTCTGTACATTTTCTAGGTCGGCAATTTCACCTGCCTTGAAAGGTGCTGTTAGTGTGCAGCAATATTCCAGCCTAGATAGAACAAGTGACCTGAAGAGTGTCATCATGGGCTTGGCCTCCCTAGTTTTGAAGGTTCTCATTATCCATCCTGTCATTTTTCTAGCAGATGCGATTGATACAATGTTATGGTCCTTGAAGGTGAGATCCTCCGACATGATCACTCCCAGGTCTTTGACGTTGGTGTTTCGCTCTATTTTGTGGCCAGAATTTGTTTTGTACTCTGATGAAGATTTAATTTCCTCGTGTTTACCATATCTAAGTAATTTAAATTTCTCATCGTTGAACTTCATATTGTTTTCTGCAGCCCACTGAAAGATTTGGTTGATGTCCGCCTGGAGCCTTGCAGTGTCTGCAATGGTTTTTAGTTTTTAGTTTAATATGTTTATTATGCACCCCATACCCATCCTGTGGGCGGTAGTCAAAAGATTACAGAGGTACATAATTGGTCCAGGGACTGGACTCCAAAGTTTTGATAGCTGAGCAAGTCTGCAATGGAAGACACTGTCATGCAGATTCGGGTGTCATCTGCAAAGGAAGACACGGTGCTGTGGCTGACATCCTTGTCTATGTCGGATATGAGGATGAGGAACAAGATGGGAGCGAGTACTGTGCCTTGTGGAACAGAGCTTTTCACCGTAGCTGCCTCGGACTTTACTCTGTTGACGACTACTCTCTGTGTTCTGTTAGTGAGGAAATTATAGATCCATCGACCGACTTTTCCTGTTATTCCTTTAGCACGCATTTTGTGCGCTATTACGCCATGGTCACACTTGTCGAAGGCTTTTGCAAAGTCTGTATATATTACATCTGCATTCTTTTTGTCTTCTAGTGCATTTAGGACCTTGTCGTAGTGGTCCAATAGTTGAGACAGACAGGAGCGACCTGTTCTAAACCCATGTTGCCCTGGGTTGTGTAACTGATGGGTTTCTAGATGCGTGGTGATCTTGCTTCTTAGGACCCTTTCAAAGATTTTTATGATATGGGATGTTAGTGCTATTGGTCTGTAGTTCTTTGCTGTTGCTTTACTGCCCCCTTTGTGGAGTGGGGCTATGTCTGTTGTTTTTAGTAACTGTGGGACGACCCCCGTGTCCATGCTCCCTCTCCATAGGATGGAAAAGGCTCGTGATAGGGGCTTCTTGCAGTTCTTGATGAACACAGAGTTCCATGAGTCTGGCCTGGGGGCCCTGGTGAGTTTTGACGTAAGGGCAAGTCATCTAACACCTAGCAACTAGGTACCTGGGGGTTAGTCACCTTACACCTACTGTCACCGATACCGTCATCAAGGACTTTCTGTCTTGTCCACCCAGGATGCCACCCACACCAGTCACCTAACACCCAGGTACCTACATATTGCTAGGTGAACAGTGACAGCAGGTGTAAGGTGACTAACACCCAGGTACCTACTTACTGCTAGGTGAACAGTGACAGCAGGTGTAAGGTGACTAACACCCAGGTACCTACTTACTGCTAGGTGAACAGTGACAGCAGGTGTAAGGTGACTAACACCCAGGTACCTACTTACTGCTAGGTAAATACTGACAGCAGGTGTAAGGTGACTAACACCCAGGTACCTACTTACTGCTAGGTGAATACTGACAGCAGGTGTAAGGTGACTAACACTCAGGTGCCTACTTACTGCTAGGTGAACAGTGACAGCAGGTGTAAGGTGACTAACACCCAGGTACCTACTTACTGCTAGGTGAACAGTGACAGCAGGTGTAAGGTGACTAACACCCAGGTACCTACTTACTGCTAGTGAACAGTGACAGCAGGTGTAAGGTAACTAACACTCATGCACCTACTTACTGCTAGGTGAACAGTGACAGCAGGTGCAAGGTAACTAACACCCAGGTACCTACTTACTGCTAGGTGAACACTGACAGCAGGTGTAAGGTAACTAACACTCATGTACCTACTTACTGCTAGGTGAACAGTGGCAGCAGGTGTAACGTGACTAACACCCAGGTACCTACTTACTGTTAGGTGAACAGTGGCAGCAGGTGTAACGTGACTAACACCCAGGTACCTACTTACTGTTAGGTGAACAGTGGCAGCAGGTGTAACGTGACTAACACCCAGGTACCTACTTACTGTTAGGTGAACAGTGGCAGCAGGTGTAAGGTGACTAACACCCAGGTACCTACTTACTGCTAGGTGAACAGTGACAGCAGGTGTAACGTGACTAACACCCAGGTACCTACTTACTGCTAGGTGAACACTGACAGCAGGTGTAACGTGACTAACACCCAGGTACCTACTTACTGCTAGGTGAACAGTGACAGCAGGTGTAAGGTGACTAACACTCAGGTACCTACTTACTGCTAGGTGAACAGTGACAGCAGGTGTAAGGTGACTAACACCCAGGTACCTACTTACTGCTAGGTGAACAGCAACAGCAGATATAAGAAAAGACTCCCATTGTTTCAATCCGTGCCGGAGATCGAACCACGGACACCCAGTGTGTGAAGCCAGAACTTTGCCTACCAGGCCTGACGCTCTTATGTACAATACATAAATATATATTTATATATAGTAGATAGACTTCAAACCCCCCACTAAACCAGTACGAGAGAATTCTCACATTGTACTTGCCCAATTTTTACCACGGGGGGGGTCGAATCACCGCCCCTCTGAGGCTCTAAGATAACATTTAAACTTCCAGAATGGGCAGTGCAACATTGCTAGCAGTGCTGGTGGCAGTGATCGTGTTAGCAGTGATCACAGGAGCTCAGGAGCTCAAATATCCTGAGCGTGAGGTGAGGTACCTGATTTCCAGAGTGTATTGCAGTGCCTATCTGAGTGTCAGGTGGTGTAACAGTGCCTGTCTGAGTGTCAGGTGGTGTAACAGTGCCTGTCTGAGTGTCAGGTGGTGTAACAGTGCCTGTCTGAGTGTCAGGTGGTGTAACAGTGCCTGTCTGAGTGTCAGGTGGTGTAACAGTGCCTGTCTGAGTGTCAGGTGGTGTAACAGTGCCTGTCTGAGTGTCAGATGGTGTAACAGTGCCTGTCTGAGTGTCAGGTGGTGTAACAGTGCCTGTCTGAGTGTCAGGTGGTGTAACAGTGCCTGTCTGAGTGTCAGGTGGTGTAACAGTGCCTGTCTGAGTGTCAGGCAGTGTAACAGTGCCTGTCTGAGTGTCAGGCAGTGTAACAGTGCCTGTCTGAGTGTCAGGTAGTGTAACAGTGCCTGTCTGAGTGTCAGGTGGTGTAACAGTGCCTGTCTGAGTGTCAGGCAGTGTAACAGTGCCTGTCTGAGTGTCAGGCAGTGTAACAGTGCCTGAGTGTCAGGTGGTGTAACAGTGCCTGTCTGAGTGTCAGGTAGTGTAACAGGGCCTGTCTGAGTGTCAGGTGGTGTAACAGTGCCTGTCTGAGTGTCAGGCAGTGTAACAGTGCCTGTCTGAGTGTCAGGCAGTGTAACAGTGCCTGTCTGAGTGTCAGGTAGTGTAACAGTGCCTGTCTGAGTGTCAGGTGGTGTAACAGTGCCTGTCTGAGTGTCAGGCAGTGTAACAGTGCCTGTCTGAGTGTCAGGCAGTGTAACAGTGCCTGTCTGAGTGTCAGGTGGTGTAACAGTGCCTGTCTGAGTGTCAGGCAGTGTAACAGTGCCTGTCTGAGTGTCAGGTGGTGTAACAGTGCCTGTCTGAGTGTCAGGTGGTGTAACAGTGCCTGTCTGAGTGTCAGGTGGTGTAACAGTGCCTGTCTGAGTGTCAGATGGTGTAACAGTGCCTGTCTGAGTGTCAGGTGGTGTAACAGTGCCTGTCTGAGTGTCAGATGGTGTAACAGTGCCTGTCTGAGTGTCAGATGGTGTAACAGTGCCTGTCTGAGTGTCAGGTGGTGTAACAGTGCCTGTCTGAGTGTCAGATGGTGTAACAGTGCCTGTCTGAGTGTCAGGTGGTGTAACAGTGCCTGTCTGAGTGTCAGATGGTGTAACAGTGCCTGTCTGAGTGTCAGATGGTGTAACAGTGCCTGTCTGAGTGTCAGGTGGTGTAACAGTGCCTGTCTGAGTGTCAGATGGTGTAACAGTGCCTGTCTGAGTGTCAGATGGTGTAACAGTGCCTGTCTGAGTGTCAGATGGTGTAACAGTGCCTGTCTGAGTGTCAGATGGTGTAACAGTGCCTGTCTGAGTGTCAGGTGGTGCAAATATGCCTATTTAAATGCCAGGTGGTTCCAGTTGGTCCCAGACGGTTCCAGGTGGTTCCAAATAGTTCCAAATGGTCATATATGGTCCTACATGATCTCAGGTGGTTCTGTATGGTCCCAGGTGGTTCCATATGGTCCCAGGTGGTTCCATATGGTCCCAGGTGGTTCCATATGGTCAAAGGTGGTTCTATATGGTCCCAGATGGTTCCATATATTCCCAGGTGGTTCCATATGGTCCCAAGTGATTCCATATGATCCCAGGTGGTTCCATATGGTCCTAGGTGCTTCCATATGGTCCCAGGTGGTTCCATATGGTCCCAGGTGGTTCCATATTGTCTCAGGTGGTTCCATATGGTCCCAGGTGGTTTCATATGGTCCCAGGTGGTTCCAAATGGTCCCAGGCGGCCCCAGGTGGGTCCAGATGGCAACGTTAACCAGTGTCACCCCATTTCCCAGGTGGTGGCGGAGCTGGCGGCCCAAATACTACGTGTGGTCCATGGACCATGGTACACAGTGGTCCCAGGACCACACAAGCGAAACTCAGAGCTGATTAATTCCATCCTGGGCCTTCCTAAGGTCATGAACGATGCTGGCAGAAGATAAGTACCTAATTAAGGTAATTACTGGGGTTTAAAGTCTATCTACTACACCAGGGTCATTAAGACTGGCTGGTTGGTTAATGGGGTTTAAAGTCTATCTACTACACCAGGGTCATTAAGACTGGTTGGTTGGTTAATGGGGTTTAAAGTCTATCTACTACACCAGGGTCATTAAGACTGGTTGGTTGGTTAATGGGGTTTAAAGTCTATCTACTACACCAGGGTCATTAAGACTGGTTGGTTGGTTAATGAGGTTTAAAGTCTATCTACTACACCAGGGTCATTAAGACTGGTTGGTTGGTTAATGGGGTTTAAAGTCTATCTACTACACCAGGGTCATTAAGACTGGTTGGTTGGTTAATGAGGTTTAAAGTCTATCTACTACACCAGGGTCATTAAGACTGGTTGGTTGGTTAATGAGGTTTAAAGTCTATCTACTACACCAGGGTCATTAAGACTGGTTGGTTGGTTAATGAGGCTTAAAGTCTATCTACTACACCAGGGTCATCAAGACTGGTTGGTTGGTTAATGGGGTTTAAACTCTATCTACTACACCAGGGTCATTAAGGCTGGTTGGTTGGTTAATGGGGTTTAAACTCTATCTACTACACCAGGGTCATCAAGACTGGTTGGTTGGTTAATGGGGTTTAAACTCTATCTACTACACCAGGGTCATTAAGACTGGTTGGTTAATGGGGTTTAAAGTCTATCTACTACACCAGGGTCATTAAGACTGGTTGGTTGGTTAATGGGGTTTAAAGTCTATCTACTACACCAGGGTCATTAAGGCTGCAGGTCACCTGGTCACCACCAGTCAAGAATACTTTAATACCTAAAATACTGATTAATGTAAACTACCAGTGTATATACACTGAGATATACACCTCCCAGTGTATATACACTGAGATATACACCTGTCAGTGTATATACACTGAGATATACACCTCTCAGTGTATATACACTGATATACACCTCTCAGTGTATATACACTGAGATATACATCTCTCAGTGTATATACACTGAGATATACACCTCTCAGTGTATATACACTGAGATATACACCTCTCAGTGTATATACACTGAGATATACACCTCTCAGTGTATATACACTGAGATATACACCTCTCAGTGTATATACACTGAGATATATATACCTCTGAAACTACAATAATATAAACTGCCTTACTATCTAAATCATACAAATCCATCTAAATCTAAACCATCTGAATCTATTTTTTATTTCGACAGGGCCATAGGCTGAGCGTGCTCTGTCTATCGTAGATACTGCAGTACCAGACTCCATCTATCGTGCAAGACCAGGCTCTATCTATCGTGCAGGAAGAGCTCTATCTATCCACCAATACCGGGACACCCATCTATTGTCTGTAATTCTTGTGGCTTGAAATAAAGAGTAGTATAATGTACTCTATAGAGTGTGACTCTACCCTTATTTAACCTAATTAAACCCTAACTAAACCCTAATTAAACCCATATTGACTGATAAAGCTCTACACTGATTTATATCTTCAACGGGGGGGGGGGGTAAAGAAGCTTTTGGTACGAGGAAATGGATCTTCCGGTCATCTCCCTTCGACCGAACGTAATTATCCTCTATTTCCTCCCTTCCATATCCCTTCCTTCTCTCACCAACCCTTCTGTGCCCTTCCTCTCCTTTCTTTGGCCTCTGGAGTCCTCCTCTCTGAATATTCTAGCTCCTGGGCTGGGGATTTGTCGGTGATTGTCCTATTCCGTTGAGATCCTCGGTGGTGGCATTGCTGGTAGGGGAACCTGGATCACCTGGGGGTGTCCAGACAGCCTTCTGGAGTTCAAGAGTGATTCTTAGGGCTCTTCGGGTGATGGGTGTGTCTCTGGAAGTCCAGACAACCTTCTGGAGTTCCAGAGTTAGTCTTAGGGTTCTTCGGGTGATGGGTGTGTCTCTGAAAGTCCAGACAACCTTCTGGAGTTCCAGAGGGAGTCTTAGGGCTCTTCGGGTGATGGGTGTGTCTCTGAAAGTCCAGACAACCTTCTGGAGTTCCAGAGTGAGTCTTAGGGCTCTTCGGGTGATGGGTGTGTCTCTGAAAGTCCAGACAACCTTCTGGAGCTCCAGAGGGAGTCTTAGGGCTCCTCGGGTGATGGGTGTGTCTCTGGAAGTCCAGACAACCTTCTGGAGTTCCAGAGGGAGTCTTAGGGCTCTTCGGGTGATGGGTGTGTCTCTGGATCCTGGATCTTCGGATCCTGGTGTACCGTAGGATCATTACTTGGACACTGGCATGCCTTCGGATCATTCTTGGGATCCTGGCGTACCGTAGGATCATTACTTGGACACTGGCATGCCTTCGGATCATTCTTGGGATCCTGGCGTACCGTAGGATCATTACTTGGACACTGGCATGCCTTCGGATCATTCTTCGGATCCTGGTGTACCGTAGGATCATTACTTGGACACTGGCATGCCTTCGGATCATTCTTCGGATCCTGGTGTATCGTAGGATCATTCCTTGGACACTGGCATGCCTTCGGATCATTCTTGGGATCCTGGCGTACCGTAGGATCATTACTTGGACACTGGCATGCCTTCGGATCATTCTTCGGATCCTGGCGTACCGTAGGATCATTCCTTGTACACTGGCATGCCTTCGGATCATTCTTGGGATCCTGTGTGCCTTTGGATCATTCTTCGGACCTCTCATCGAACCAGGTACCACCTCCTGGTACCGCTGTTCCAGTCGACCCTTTAAACACTTAAATATAATAATAATAGTAATAATAATAATAATAATTATAATAATAATAATAATAATAATAATAATATTTATTACTACCAGTACCTGACAACTTATACAGACCATAATAATAATAATAATAATAATAATAATAATAATATTTATTACCTGGAGTTTACCTGGAGAGAGTTTCGGGGGTCAACGCCCCCGCGGCCCGGTCTGTGACCAGGCCTCCTGGTGGATCAGCGCCTGATCAACCAGGCTGTTGCTGCTGGCTGCACGCAAACCAACGTACGAGCCACAGCCCGGCTGATCAGGAACTGCCTTTAGGTGCTTGTCCAGTGCCAGCTTGAAGACTGCCAGGGGTCTGTTGGTAATCCCCCTTATGTGTGCTGGGAGGCAGTTGAACAGTCTCGGGCCCCTGACACTTATTGTATGGTCTCTTAACGTGCTAGTGACACCCCTGCTTTTCATTGGGGGGATGGTGCATCGTCTGCCAAGTCTTTTGCTTTCGTAGTGAGTGATTTTCGTGTGCAAGTTCGGTACTAGTCCCTCTAGGATTTTCCAGGTGTATATAATCATGTATCTCTCCCTCCTGCGTTCCAGGGAATACAGGTTTAGGAACCTCAAGCGCTCCCAGTAATTGAGGTGTTTTATCTCCGTTATGCGCGCCGTGAAAGTTCTCTGTACATTTTCTAGGTCGGCAATTTCACCTGCCTTGAAAGGTGCTGTTAGTGTGCAGCAATACTCCAGCCTAGATAGAACAAGTACCTGACACAACTTATACAGACCATAATAATAATAATAATAATGATAATAATAATAATATTTATTACTACCAGTACCTGACACAACTTATACAGACCATAGCTGACACCTATGACATACTACTATATAGAAAGTTCCTTGTTATGTACAGCATTTCCTGCATATTAGGTCAGTTTTGTCCCCAGGATGCCACCCACACCAGTCACCTAAAACCCAGGTACCTACTTACTGGTAGGTGAACACTGACAGCAGGTGTAAGGTGACTAACACCCAGGTACCTACATACTGCTAGGTGAACAGGGACAGCAGGTATAAGGTGACTAACACTTAGGTACCTACATACTGCTAGGTGAACAGTGACAGCAGGTGTAAGGTGACAAACACCCAGGTACCTACATACTGCTAGGTGAACACTGACAGCAGGTGTAAGGTGACTAACACCCAGGTACCTACATACTGCTAGGTGAATAGGGACAGCAGGTGTAAGGTGACTAACACTTAGGTACCTACATACTGCTAGGTGAACAGTGACAGCAGGTGTAAGGTGACTAACACCCAGGTACCTACATACTGCTAGGTGAACACTGACAGCAGGTGTAAGGTGACTAACACCCAGGTACCTACATACTGCTAGGTGAACAGGGACAGCAGGTGTAAGGTGACTAACACTTAGGTACCTACATACTGCTAGGTGAACACTGACAGCAGGTGTAAGGTGACTAACACCCAGGTACCTACATACTGCTAGGTGAACACTGACAGCAGGTGTAAGGTGACTAACACCCAGGTACCTACATACTGCTAGGTGAACAGGGACATCAGGTGTAAGGTGACTAACACTTAGGTACCTACATACTGCTAGGTGAACACTGACAGCAGATGTAAGGTGACTAACACCCAGGTACCTACATACTGCTAGGTGAACACTGACAGCAGATGTAAGGTGACTAACACCCAGGTACCTACATACTGCTAGGTGAACAGGGACAGCAGGTGTAAGGTGACTAACACTTAGGTACCTACTTACTGCTAGGTGAACACTGACAGCAGGTGTAAGGTGACTAACACCCAGGTACCTACATACTGCTAGGTGAACACTGACAGCAGATGTAAGGTGACTAACACCCAGGTACCTACATACTGCTAGGTGAACAGGGATAGCAGGTGTCATATGGATACACATCGTAATGTTTACCAGCCGTACCGGGGATCGACCCCCGGAACTGGTTGTGTGAGCTGAGTGCGCTGCCAATCGACCTATGGGAGCTAAGTACTGGCATAGGGCGTTGACCCCAGGTATACTCTCCAGGTATACTCTCCAGGTA
The DNA here is from genome assembly GCF_038502225.1 of Cherax quadricarinatus. Taxonomy (NCBI): domain Eukaryota; kingdom Metazoa; phylum Arthropoda; class Malacostraca; order Decapoda; family Parastacidae; genus Cherax; species Cherax quadricarinatus. Next base: position 399,619 of record NW_027195033.1, read on the forward strand.
TACTCTCCAGGTATACTCTCCAGGTATACTCTCCAGGTATACTCTCCAGGTATACTCTCCAGGTATACTTCAGGAGAGTCTACCTCTACACTGAGTGTAACAAACTTGATAAAGCTCTACACTGAGTGTAACATAACTTGATAAAGCTCTACACTGAGTGTAACATAACTTGTTAAAGCTCTACACTGAGTGTAACATAACTTGATAAAGCTCTACACTGAGTGTAACATAACTTGATAAAGCTCTACACTGAGTGTAACATAACTTGATAAAGCTCTACACTGAGTGTAACATAACTTGATAAAGCTCTACACTGAGTGTAACATAACTTGATAAAGCTCTACACTGAGTGTAACATAACTTGATAAAGCTCTACACTGAGTGTAACATAACTTGATAAAGCTCTACACTGAGTGTAACATAACTTGATAAAACTCTACACTGAGTGTAACATAACTTGATAAAGCTCTACACTGAGTGTAACATAACTTGATAAAGCTCTACACTGAGTGTAACATAACTTGATAAAGCTCTACACTGAGTGTAACATAACTTGATAAAGCTCTACACTGAGTGTAACATAACTTGATAAAGCTCTACACTGAGTGTAACATAACATGATAAAGCTCTACACTGAGTGTAACATAACATGATAAAGCTCTACACTGAGTGTAACATAACTTGATAAAGCTCTACACTGAGTGTAACATAACTTGATAACGCTCTACACTGAGTGTAACATAACTTGATAAAGCTCTACACTGAGTGTAACATAACTTGTTAAAGCTCTACACTGAGTGTAACATGACTTGATAAAGCTCTACACTGAGTGTAACATGACTTGATAAAGCTCTACACTGAGTGTAACATAACTTGTTAAAGCTCTACACTGAGTGTAACATAACTTGATAAAGCTCTACACTGAGTGTAACATAACTTGTTAAAGCTCTACACTGAGTGTAACATCATAAAGCTCTACACTGAGTGTAACATAACTTGATAAAGCTCTACACTGAGTGTAACCTAACTTGATAAAGCTCTACACTGAGTGTAACCTAACTTGATAAAGCTCTACACTGAGTGTAACATAACTTGATAAAGCTCTACACTGAGTGTAACCTAACTTGTTAAAGCTCTACACTGAGTGTAACATAACTTGATAAAGCTCTACACTGAGTGTAACATAACTTGATAAAGCTCTACACTGAGTGTAACATAACTTGATAAAGCTCTACACTGAGTGTAACATAACTTGATAAAGCTCTACACTGAGTGTAACATAACTTGTTAAAGCTCTACACTGAGTGTAACATGATAAAGCTCTACACTGAGTGCAACATAACTTGATAAAGCTCTACACTGAGTGAAACATAACTTGATAAAGCTCTACACTGAGTGTAACATAACTTGATAAAGCTCTACACTGAGTGTAACATAACTTGTTAAAGCTCTACACTGAGTGTAACATGATAAAGCTCTACACTGAGTGTAACATAACTTGATAAAGCTCTACACTGAGTGTAACCTAACTTGATAAAGCTCTACACTGAGTGTAACATAACATGATAAAGCTCTACACTGAGTGTAACATAACTTGATAAAGCTCTACACTGAGTGTAACATAACATGATAAAGCTCTACACTGAGTGTAACATGATAAAGCTCTACACTGAGTGTAACATAACTTGATAAAGCTCTACACTGAGTGTAACATAATTTGTTAAAGCTCTACACTGAGTGTAACATAACTTGTTAAAGCTCTACACAGAGTGTAACATAACTTGATAAAGCTCTACACTGAGTGTAACATAACTTGTTAAAGCTCTACACTGAGTGTAACTTAACTTGATAAAGCTCTACACTGAGTGTAACATAACTTGATAAAGCTCTACACTGAGTGTAACATAACTTGATAAAGCTCTGCACTGAGTGTAACATAACTTGATAAAGGTCTACACTGAGTGTAACATAACTTGTTAAAGCTCTACACTGAGTGTAACATAACATGATAAAGCTCTACACTGAGTGTAACATAACATGATAAAGCTCTACACTGAGTGTAACATAACTTGATAACGCTCTACACAGAGTGTAACATAACTTGATAAAGCTCTACACTGAGTGTAACATAACTTGATAAAGCTCTACACTGAGTGTAACATAACTTGATAAAGCTCTACACAGAGTGTAACATAACTTGATAAAGCTCTACACTGAGTGTAACATAACTTGATAAAGCTCTACACTGAGTGTAACATAACTTGATAAAGCTCTACACAGAGTGTAACATAACTTGATAAAGCTCTACACTGAGTGTAACATAACTTGATAAAGCTCTACACTGAGTGAAACATAAGTTGATAAAGCTCTACACTGAGTGTAACATAACTTGATAAAGCTCTACACTGAGTGTAACATAACTTGATAAAGCTCTACACTGAGTGTAACATAACTTGATAAAGCTCTACACTGAGTGTAACATAACTTGTTAAAGCTCTACACTGAGTGTAACATGATAAAGCTCTACACTGAGTGTAACATAGTTTGATAAAGCTCTACACTGAGTGTAACATAACTTGATAAAGCTCTACACTGAGTGTAACGTAACTTGATAAAGCTCTACACTGAGTGTAACATAACTTGATAAAGCTCTACACTGAGTGTAACCTAACTTGATAAAGCTCTGCACTGAGTGTAACATAACTTGATAAAGCTCTACACTGAGTGTAACATAACTTGATAAAGCTCTACACTGAGTGTAACATAACTTGATAAAGCTCTACACTGAGTGTAACATAACTTGATAAAGCTCTACACTGAGTGTAACATGATAAAGCTCTACACTGAGTGTAACATAACTTGATAAAGCTCTACACTGAGTGTAACATAACTTGATAAAGCTCTACACTGAGTGTAACATAACTTGATAAAGCTCTACACTGAGTGTAACATAACTTGATAAAGCTCTACACTGAGTGTAACATGATAAAGCTCTACACTGAGTGTAACATAACTTGATAAAGCTCTACACTGAGTGTAACATAACTTGATAAAGCTCTACACTGAGTGTAACATAACTTGATAAAGCTCTACACTGAGTGTAACGTAACTTGATAAAGCTCTACACTGAGTGTAACATAACTTGATAAAGCTCTACACTGAGTGTAACCTAACTTGTTAAAGCTCTGCACTGAGTGTAACATAACTTGATAAAGCTCTACACTGAGTGTAACATAACTTGATAAAGCTCTACACTGAGTGTAACATAACTTGATAAAGCTCTACACTGAGTGTAACATAACTTGTTAAAGCTCTAAACTGAGTGTAACATAACTTGATAAAGCTCTACACTGAGTGTAACATAACTTGATAAAGCTCTACACTGAGTGTAACATAACTTGATAAAGCTCTACACTGAGTGTAACATAACTTGATAAAGCTCTACACAGAGTGTAACATAACTTGATAAAGCTCTACACTGAGTGTAACATAACTTGATAAAGCTCTACACTGAGTGTAACATAACTTGATAAAGCTCTACACTGAGTGTAACATAACTTGAAAAAGCTCAACACTGAGTGTAACATAACTTGATAAAGCTCTACACTGAGTGTAACATAACTTGAGAAAGGTCTACACTGAGTGTAACATAACTTGATAAAGCTCTACACTGAGTGTAACGTAACTTGATAAAGCTCTACACTGAGTGTAACATAACTTGATAAAGCTCTACACTGAGTGTAACATGATAAAGCTCTACACTGAGTGTAACGTAACTTGATAAAGCTCTACACTGAGTGTAACGTAACTTGATAAAGCTCTACACTGAGTGTAACCTAACTTGATAAAGCTCTGCACTGAGTGTAACATAACTTGATAAAGCTCTACACTGAGTGTAACATAACTTGATAAAGCTCTACACTGAGTGTAACATAACTTGATAAAGCTCTACACTGAGTGTAACATAACTTGATAAAGCTCTACACTGAGTGTAACATAACTTGATAAAGCTCTACACTGAGTGTAACATAACTTGATAAAGCTCTACACAGAGTGTAACATAACTTGATAAAGCTCTACACTGAGTGTAACATAACTTGATAAAGCTCTACACAGAGTGTAACATAACTTGATAAAGCTCTACACTGAGTGTAACATAACTTGATAAAACTCTACACTGAGTGTAACATAACTTGATAAAGCTCTACACTGAGTGTAACATAACTTGATAAAGCTCTGCACTGAGTGTAACATAACTTGATAAAGCTCTACACAGAGTGTAACATAACTTGATAAAGCTCTACACTGAGTGTAACATAACTTGATAAAGCTCTACACAGAGTGTAACATAACTTGATAAAGCTCTACACTGAGTGTAACATAACTTGATAAAGCTCTACACTGAGTGTAACATAACTTGATAAAGCTCTACACTGAGTGTAACATAACTTGATAAAGCTCTACACTGAGTGTAACATAACTTGATAAAGCTCTGCACTGAGTGTAACATAACTTGATAAAGCTCTACACAGAGTGTAACATAACTTGATAAAGCTCTACACTGAGTGTAACATAACTTGATAAAGCTCTTCACTGAGTGTAACATAACTTGATAAAGCTCTACACTGAGTGTAACATAACTTGATAAAGCTCTACACTGAGTGTAACATAACTTGATAAAGCTTTACACTGAGTGTAACATAACTTGATAAAGCTCTACACTGAGTGTAACATAACTTGATAAAGCTCTACACTGAGTGTAACATAACTTGATAAAGCTCTACACTGAGTGTAACATAACTTGATAAAGCTCTGCACTGAGTGTAACATAACTTGATAAAGCTCTACACAGAGTGTAACATAACTTGATAAAGCTCTACACTGAGTGTAACATAACTTGATAAAGCTCTACACTGAGTGTAACATAACTTGATAAAGCTCTACACTGAGTGTAACATAACTTGATAAAGCTCTACACTGAGTGTAACATAACTTGATAAAGCTCTACACTGAGTGTAACATAACTTGATAAAGCTCTACACTGAGTGTAACATAACTTGATAAAGCTCTACACAGAGTGTAACATAACTTGATAAAGCTCTACACTGAGTGTAACATAACTTGATAAAGCTCTACACAGAGTGTAACATAACTTGATAAAGGTCTACACTGAGTGTAACATAACTTGATAAAGCTCTACACTGAGTGTAACATAACTTGATAAAGCTCTACACTGAGTGTAACATAACTTGTTAAAGCTCTACACTGAGTGGAACAACGGGGATAACCCGGTGAAATCAACTTTATTTACCAAAATATGGTAAATAACTGTGCTCGCGGGACACCTGCAACTGCCAGCTGTTGCAAGAATCTGGTCCTAGGTACCCTACACAAGTGCTGAAAGTTTGAAGCCGATCCGACGAAGCGTTCTCGAGTTATGCAAGAAATTAAGTAAGTAAGAGTCGCCGGAGAAAATTGTGAAATATCCCGTCAGTTACTTTAGTTACCCCTTCAGGATCCCTGTTAAGCCACTTTATGTGGGTTATTCGGGGTTATCCTGGGTTATTAATGGGTTATTAACCCTCCCAGGTTAATAATCTTGAGTTATTGAACATCCCAGGTTAATAATATTGGGTTATTAAGCCTCCCAGGTTAATAATCTAGTGTTATCCTGGGTTATTAAGCCTCCCATGGTGATAATCTTGTATTATCCTGGGTTATTAAGCCTCCCAGGGTGATAATCTTGTATTATCCTGGGTTATTAAGCCTCCCAGGGTGATAATCTTGTATTATCCTGGGTTATTAAGCCTCCCAGGGTGATAATTTAGTATTATCCTGGGTTATTAAGGCTCCCAGGTTAATAATCTAGTGTTATCCTGGGTTATTAAGCCTCCCATGGTGATAATCTTGTATTATCCTGGGTTATTAAGCCTCCCAGGGTGATAATCTCGTATTATCCTCGGTTATTAAGCCTCCCAGGGTGATAATCTAGTATTATCCTGGGTTATTAAGCCTCCCAGGGTGATAATCTCGTATTATCCTCGGTTATTAAGCCTCCCAGGGTGATAATCTTGCATTATCTTGGGTTATTAAGCCTCCCAGGGTGATAATCTAGTATTATCCTGGGTTATTAAGCCTCCCAGGGTGATAATCTCGTATTATCCTCGGTTATTAAGCCTCCCAGGGTGATAATCTTGCATTATCTTGGGTTATTAAGCCTCCCAGGGTGATAATCTTGCATTATCTTGGGTTATTAAGCCTCCCAGGGTGATAATCTAGTATTATCCTGGGTTATTAAGCCTCCCAGGGTGATAATCTCGTATTATCCTCGGTTATTAAGCCTCCCAGGGTGATAATCTAGTATTATCCTCGGTTATTAAGCCTCCCAGAATGATAATTTTGTATTATCGTGGGTTATTAAGCCTCCCAGGGTGATAATCTAGTATTATCTTGTGTTATTAAGCCTCCCAGGGTGATAATCTAGTATTATCCTGGGTTATTAAGCCTCCCAGGGTGATAATCTCGTATTATCCTCGGTTATTAAGCCTCCCAGGGTGATAATCTAGTATTATCGTGGGTTATTAAGCCTCCCAGGGTGATAATCTAGTATTATCCTGGGTTATTAAGCCTCCCAGGGTGATAATCTCGTATTATCCTCGGTTATTAAGCCTCCCAGGGTGATAATCTAGTATTATCGTGGGTTATTAAGCCTCCCAGGGTGATAATCTAGCATTATCCTGGGTTATTAAGCCTCCCAGGGTGATACTCTAGTATTATCCTGGGTTATTAAGCCTCCCAGGGTGATAATCTAGTATTATCCTGGGTTATTAAGCCTCCCAGGGTGATAAAGTAGTATTATCCTGGGTTATTAAGCCTCCCAGGGTGATAAAGTAGTATTATCCTGGGTTATTAAGCCTCCCAGGGTGATAATCTAGTATTATCCTGGGTTATTAAGTCTCCCAGGGTGATAATCTAGTATTATCCTGGGTTATTAAGCCTCCCAGGGTGATAATGTAGTATTATCCTGGGTTATTAAGCCTCCCAGGGTGATAATCTAGTATTATCCTGGGTTATTAAGCCTCCCAGGGTGATAATCTAGTATTATCCTGGGTTATTAAGCCTACCAGGGTGATAATCTAGTATTATCCTGGGTTATTAAGTCTCCCAGGGTGATAATCTAGTATTATCCTGGGTTATTAAGCCTACCAGGGTGATAATCTAGTATTATCCTGGGTTATTAAGCCTCCCAGGGTGATAAATTAGTATTATCCTGGGTTATTAAGCCTCCCAGGGTGATAATCTAGTATTATCCTGGGTTATTAAGCCTCCCAGGGTGATAATCTAGTATTATCCTGGGTTATTAAGCCTCCCAGGGTGATAATCTAGTATTATCCTGGGTTATTAAGTCTCCCAGGGTTGTAACACCGAGATAATCTCCCCGCCATAAGAGTGTTGACAGTCGTAAAAATGGGGTTAATGGGGCGTATGATAACATGACCGTGGGTTTGACGCAGTGTGAAACACGCCCTCCCCCCCCTCTCTCTCTCTCTCTCTCTCTCTCTCAAGGGAGCAGAGACCCCCTTCCTTGTAAGGGGAAGCAGGGAAAGGGGCAGCGCCCCCTGTCACACACACTCTTACATCTCTATTGTCCTCTGTTGCTATTTTTGCCGCCATGTTGGACGTGTCTGTCTGTTCACCTCTTTCTTCTCGGTGTCTGTTTTTCTGTAATTGCTTGAGGAAGGAAGGAAGGAAGGAAGGAAGGGAGGAAGGAAGGAAGGAAGGGAGGAAGGAAGGAAGGGAGGGAGAGAAGAAGAAAGAAGGAATTGGAAGACAAGACGATAATTCAGTCGGTTCCTGATCAGCCGGGCTGTGGCTCGTACGTTGGTTTGCGTGCAGCCAGCAGTAACAGCCTGGTTGATCAGGCTCTGATCCACCAGGAGGCCTGGTCACAGACCGGGCCGCGGGGGCGTTGACCCCCGAAACTCTCTCCAGGTAAAATCCAGGTAATACACACTGAGGGACATGTACCTCTCAGGGTATATACCTGGAGTCTACCTGGACGGGGATTTCTGGGGGTCAGCGCCCCCGTGGGACGGTCCATGACCAGGCCTGGTGGTGGATCAGGACCTGATCTACCAGATCGTTACTGCTGGAAGCACGTAAACCAACGTAGGAACCACAGCCTGGCTGGTCAGGTACTGAGTGTCTGTCCAGCTCCCTCTTGAAGACAACCAGGGGTCTTGAAGACAACCAGGGGTCTTGAAGACAACCAGGGGTCTTGAAGACAACCAGGGGTCTTGAAGACAACCAGGGGTCTTGAAGACAACCAGGGATCTTGAAGACAACCAGGGGTCTTGAAGACAACCAGGGGTCTTGAAGACAACAAGGGGTCTTGAAGACAACCAGGGGTCTTGAAGACAACCAGGGGTCTTGAAGACAACCAGTGGTCTTGAAGACAACCAGGGGTCTTGAAGACAACCAGTGGTCTTGAAGACAACCAGGAGTCTTGAAGACAACCAGGGGTCATGAAGACAACCAGGAGTCTTGAAGACAACCAGGGGTCTTGAAGACAACCAGGGGTCTTGAAGACAACCAGGGATCTTGAAGACAACCAGTGGTCTTGAAGACAACCAGGAGTCTTGAAGACAACCAGGGGTCTTGAAGACAACCAGGAGTCTTGAAGACAACCAGGGGACTTGAAGACAACCAGGGGTCTTGAAGACAACCAGGGGTCTTGAAGACAACCAGGGGTTTTGAAGACAACCAGGGATCTTGAAGACAACCAGGGGTCTTGAAGACAACCAAGGGTCTGGAAGACAACCAGGGGTCTGGAAGACAACCAGGGGTCTTGAAGACAACCAGGGGTCTTGAAGACAACCAGGGGTCTGGAAGACAGCCAGGGGTCTTGAAGACAACCAGGGGTCTGGAAAACAGCCAGGGGTCTTGAAGACAACCAGGGGTCTGGAAGACAACCAGGGGTCTGGAAGACAGCCAGGGGTCTTGAAGACAACCAGGGGTCTGGAAGACAGCCAGGGGTCTTCAAGACAACCAGGGGTCTGGAAGACAACCAGGGGTCTGGAAGACAGCCAGGGGTCTTGAAGACAACCAGGTGTCTGGAAGACAACCAGGGGTCTGGAAGACAGCCAGGGGTCTTGAAGACAACCAGGGGTCTGGAAGACAACCAGGGGTCTGGAAGACAACCAGGGGTCTGGAAGACAACCAGGGGTCTGGAAGACAACCAGGGGTCAGGAAGACAACCAGTGGTCTTGAAGACAACCAGGAGTCTTGAAGACAACCAGGGGTCTTGAAGACAACCAGGAGTCTTGAAGACAACCAGGGGTCTTGAAGACAACCAGGGGTCTTGAAGACAACCAGGGATCTTGAAGACAACCAGTGGTCTTGAAGACAACCAGGAGTCTTGAAGACAACCAGGGGTCTTGAAGACAACCAGGAGTCTTGAAGACAACCAGGGGACTTGAAGACAACCAGGGGTCTTGAAGACAACCAGGGGTCTTGAAGACAACCAGGGGTTTTGAAGACAACCAGGGATCTTGAAGACAACCAGGGGTCTTGAAGACAACCAAGGGTCTGGAAGACAACCAGGGGTCTGGAAGACAACCAGGGGTCTTGAAGACAACCAGGGGTCTTGAAGACAACCAGGGGTCTGGAAGACAGCCAGGGGTCTTGAAGACAACCAGGGGTCTGGAAAACAGCCAGGGGTCTTGAAGACAACCAGGGGTCTGGAAGACAACCAGGGGTCTGGAAGACAGCCAGGGGTCTTGAAGACAACCAGGGGTCTGGAAGACAGCCAGGGGTCTTGAAGACAACCAGGGGTCTGGAAGACAACCAGGGGTCTGGAAGACAGCCAGGGGTCTTGAAGACAACCAGGTGTCTGGAAGACAACCAGGGGTCTGGAAGACAGCCAGGGGTCTTGAAGACAACCAGGGGTCTGGAAGACAACCAGGGGTCTGGAAGACAACCAGGGGTCTGGAAGACAACCAGGGGTCTGGAAGACAACCAGGGGTCTGGAAGACAGCCAGGGGTCTTGAAGACAACCAGGGGTCTGGAAGACAACCAGGGGTCTGGAAGACAACCAGGGGTCTGGAAGATAACCAGGGGTCTGGAAGACAGCCAGGGGTCTGGAAGACAACCAGGGGTCTGGAAGACAACCAGGGGTCTGGAAGACAACCAGGGGTCTGGAAGACAACCAGGGGTCTTGAAGACAACCAGGGATCTTGAAGACAACCAGGGGTCTTGAAGACAACCAGGGGTCTTGAAGACAACCAGGAGTTTTGAAGACAACCAGGGGTCTTGAAGACAACCAGGGGTCTGGAAGACAACCAGGGGTCTTGAAGACAACCAGGGATCTTGAAGACAACCAGGGGTTTTGAAGACAACCAGGGATCTTGAAGACAACCAGGGGTCTGGAAGACAACCAGGGGTCTTGAAGACAACCAGGGGTCTTGAAGACAACCAGGAGTCTTGAAGACAACCAGGGGTCTTGAAGACAACCAGGGGTCTTGAAGACAACCAGGGGTCTTGAAGACAACCAGGGATCTTGAAGACAACCAGGGGTCTTGAAGACAACGAGGGGTCTTGAAGACAACCAGGGATCTTGAAGACAACCAGGGGTCTGGAAGACAACCAGGGGTCTTGAAGACAACCAGGGATCTTGAAGACAACCAGGGGTCTTGAAGACAACCAGGGATCTTGAAGACAACTAGGTGTCTTGAAGACAACCAGGGGTCTTGAAGACAACCAGGGGTCTTGAAGACAACCAGGGGTCTTGAAGACAACCAGGGATCTTGAAGACAACCAGGGGTCTTGAAGACAACCAGGGATCTTGAAGACAACCAGGGGTCTTGAAGACAACCAGGGGTCTTGAAGACAACCACGGGTCTTGAAGACAACCAGGGGTCTTGAAGACAACCAGGGGTCTTGAAGACAACCAGGGGTCTTGAAGACAACCATGGGTCTTGAAGACAACCAGGGGTCTTGAAGATAACCAGGGGTCTTGAAGACAACCAGGGGTCTTCAAGACAACCAGGGGTTTTCAAGACAACCAGGGGTCTTGAAGACAACCAGGGGTCTTGAAGACAACCAGGGGTCTTGAAGACAACCATGGGTCTTGAAGACAACCAGGGGTCTTGAAGACAACCAGGGGTCTTGAAGACAACCAGGGGTCTTGAAGACAACCATGGGTCTTGAAGACAACCAGGGGTCTTGAAGATAACCAGGGGTCTTGAAGACAACCAGGGGTCTTGAAGACAACCAGGGGTCTTGAAGACAACCAGGGGTCTTGAAGATAACCAGGGGTCTTGAAGACAACCAGGGGTCTTGAAGACAACCATGGGTCTTGAAGACAACCAGGGGTCTTGAAGACAACCAGGGGTCTTGAAGACAACCATGTGTCTTGAAGACAACCAGGGGTCTGGAAGACAACCAGGGGTCTTGAAGACAACCAGGGATCTTGAAGACAACCAGGGGTCTTGAAGACAACCAGGGGTCTTGAAGACAACCAGGGGTCTTGAAGACAACCAGGGGTCTTGAAGACAACCAGGGGTCTTGAAGACAACCAGGGGTCTTGAAGACAACCAGGGGTCTTGAAGACAACCAGGGGTCTTGAAGACAACCAGGGGTCTTGAAGACAACCATGGGTCTTGAAGACAACCAGGGGTCTTGAAGACAACCAGGGGTCTTGAAGACAGCCATGGGTCTTGAAGACAACCATGGGTCTTGAAGACAACCAGGGGTCTTGAAGACAACCAGGGGTCTTGAAGACAACCAGGGGTCTTGAAGACAACCAGGGGTCTTGAAGACAACCAGGGGTCTTGAAGACAACCAGGGGTCTTGAAGACAACCAGGGGTCTTGAAGACAACCAGGGGTCTTGAAGACAACCAGGGGTCTTGAAGACAACCAGGGGTCTTGAAGACAACCATGGGTCTTGAAGACAACCAGGGGTCTTGAAGACAACCAGGGGTCTTGAAGACAGCCATGGGTCTTGAAGACAACCATGGGTCTTGAAGACAACCAGGGGTCTTGAAGACAACCAGGGGTCTTGAAGACAACCAGGGGTCTTGAAGACAGCCATGGGTCTTGAAGACAACCAGGGGTATTGAAGACAACCAGGGGTCTTGAAGACAACAAGGGGTCTTGAAGACAACCAGGGGTCTTGAAGACAACCAGGGGTCTTAAAGACAACCAGGGATCTTGAAGACAACCAGGGGTCTTGAAGACAACCAGGGGTTTTGAAGATAACCAGGGGTCTTGAAGACAGTCATGGGTCTTGAAGACAACCAGGGGTCTTGAAGACAACCAGGGGTCTTGAAGACAACCAGGGGTCTTGAAGACAGGCATGGGTCTTGAAGACAACCAGGGGTCTTGAAGACAACCAGGGGTCTTGAAGACAACCAGGGGTTATGAAGACAACCAGGGGTCTTGAAGACAAAATGGGGTCTTGAAGACAACCAGGGGTCTTGAAGACAACCAGGGATTTGGAAGACAACCAGGGGTCTTGAAGACAACCATGGGTCTTGAAGACAACCAGTGGTCTTGAAGACAACCAGGGGTCTTGAAGACAACCAGGGGTCTTAAAGACAACCAGGGGTCTTGAAGACAACCAGGGGTCTTGAAGACAACCAGGGGTCTTGAAGACACCCAGGGGTCTTGAAGACAACCAGGGGTTTTGAATACAACCAGGGGTCTTGAAGACAACCAGGGGTCTTGAAGACAACCAGGGGTCTTGAAGACAACCAGGAGTCTTGAAGACAACCAGGGGTCTTGAAGACAACCAGGGGTCTTGAAGACAACCAGGGGACTTGAAGACAACCAGAAGTCTTGAAGACAACCAGGGGTCTTGAAGACAACCAGGGGCCTTGAAGACAACCAGGGGTCTTAAAGACACCCAGGGGTCTGAAGACAACCAGGGGTCTTGAAGACAACCAGGGGTCTTGAAGATAACCAGGGGTCTTGAAGACAACCAGGGGTCTTGAAGACAACCAGGGGTCTTGAAAATAACCAGGGGTCTTGAAGACAACCAGGGGTCTTGAAGACAACCAGGGGTCTTGAAGACAACCAGGGGTCTTGAAAACAACCAGCGGTCTTGAAGACAACCAGGGGTCTTGAAGATAACCAGGGGTCTTGAAGACAACCAGGAGTTTCGAAGACAACCAGGGGTCTTGAAGACAACCAGGGGTCTTGAAGACAACCAGGGGTCTTGAAGACAACCAGGGGTCTTGAAGACAACCAGGAGTTTTGAAGACAACCAGGGGTCTTGAAGACAACCAGGGGTCTTGAAGACAACCAGGGGTCTTGAAGACAACAAGGGGTCTTGAAGACAACCAGGGGTCTTGAAGACAACCAGGGGTCTTGAAGACAGCCAGGGGTCTTGAAGACAGCCAGGGGTCTTGAAGACAACCAGGGGTCTTGAAGACAACCAGAGGTCTTGAAGACAACCAGGGGTCTTGAAGACAACCCGGGGTCTTGAAGACAACCAGGGGTCTTGAAGACAACCAGGGGTCTTGAAGACAGCCAGGGGTCTTGAAGACAACCAGGGGTCTTGAAGACAAACAGGGGTCTTGAAGACAACCAGGGGTCTTGAAGACAACCAGGGGTATTGAAGACAACCAGGGGTCTTGAAGACAACCAGGGGTCTTGAAGACAACCACGGGTCTTGAAGACAACCAGGGGTTTTGAAAACAACCAGGGGTCTTGAAGACAACCAGGGGTTTTGAAGACATCCAGGGATCTTGAAGACAACCAGGGGTCTTGAAGACAACCAGGGGTCTTGAAGACAACCAGGGGTCTTGAAGACAACCAGGGGTCTTGAAGACAACCAGGGGTCTTGAAGACAACCAGGGGTTTTGAAGACAACCAGGGATCTTGAAGACAACCAGGGGTCTTGAAGACAACCAGGGGTCTTGAAGACAACCAGGGGTCTTGAAGACAACCAGGGGCCTTGAAGACAACCAGGGATCTTGAAGACAACCAGGGGTCTTGAAGACAACCAGGAGTCTTGAAGACAACCATGGGTCTTGAAGACAACCAGGGGTCTTGAAGACAACCAGGGATCTTGAAGACAACCAGGGGTCTTGAAGATAACCAGGGGTCTTGAAGACAACCAGGAGTCTTGAAGACAACCAGTGGTCTTGAAGACAACCAGGGGTCTTGAAGACAACCAGGGATCTTGAAGACAACCAGGGGTCTTGAAGATAACCAGGGGTCTTGAAGACAACCAGGAGTCTTGAAGACAACCATGGGTCTTGAAGACAACCAGGGGTCTTGAAGACAACCAGGGATCTTGAAGACAACCAGGGGTCTTGAAGATTACCGGGGGTCTTGAAGACAACCAGGGGTCTTGAAGACAACCAGGGATCTTGAAGACAACCAGGGGTCTTGAAGATAACCAGGGGTTTTGAAGACAACCAGGGATCTTGAAGGCAACCAGGGGTCTTGAAGAGAACCATGGGTCTTGAAGACAACCAGGGGTCTTGAAGACAAGCAGGGATCTTGAAGACAACCAGGGGTCTTGAAGACAACCAGGAGTCTTGAAGACAACCAGGGGTCTTGAAGACAACCAGGGGTCTTGAAGACAACCAGGGATCTTGAAGACAACCAGGGGTCTTGAAGACAACCATGGGTCTTGAAGACAACCAGGGGTCTTGAAGACAACTAGGGGTCTTGAAGACAACCAGGGGTCTTGAAGGCAACCAGGAGTCTTGAAGACAACCAGAGGTCTTGAAGACAACCAGGGATCTTGAAGACAACCAGTGATCTTGAAGGCAACCAGGGGTCTTGAAGACAACCAGGGGTCTTGAAGACAACCAGGGGTCTTGAAGACAACCAGGAGTCTTGAAGACAACCAGGGGTCTTGAAGACAACCAGGGGTCTTGAAGACAACCAGGGGTCTTGAAGACAACCATGGGTCTTGAAGACAACCAGGGGTCTTGAAGACAACCAGGGGTCTTGAAGACAACCAGGGGTCTTGAGGACAACCAGGGGTCTTGAAGACAACCAGTGATCTTGAAGACAACCAGGGGTCTTGAAGACAACCAGGGATCTTGAAGACAACCAGGGGTCTTGAAGACAACCAGGGATCTTGAAGACAACCAGGGGTCTTGAAGACAACCAGGAGTCTTGAAGACAACCAGGGATCTTGAAGACAACCAGGGGTCTTGAAGACAACCAGGAGTCTTGAAGACAACCAGGGATCTTGAAGACAACCATGGATCTTGAAGACAACCAGGGGTCTTGAAGACAACCAGGGATCTTGAAGACAACCAGGGGTCTTGAAGACAACCAGGAGTCTTGAAGACAACCAGGGATCTTGAAGACAACCAGGGGTCTTGAAGACAACCAGGAGTCTTGAAGACAACCAGGGATCTTGAAGACAACCATGGATCTTGAAGACAACCAGGGGTCTTGAAGACAACTATCTTATCATTGTGTTAATGTTACATCTCCTGTCCAGTCTTTTGCTGTCATAGGCAGTGATTTTTGTGTGCTAGTTTGGCACCAATCCCTCTCGGATTTTCCAAGTGTATATTATCATGTATCTTTCTCGCCTGCGTTCCAGGGAGTACAAGTCAAGGGACTTCAACTGTTCCCAGTGATTTAGGTGCCTTATCGTACATATGTGTGCATTGAAAGTTCACTTTACATTCTCCAGGCCAGCCACATCACCTACCTTGAAGGGGGCAGTTAGTGTACATCAATATTCCAGCCTAGAGAGAGAACAAGCGACTGGAAGGGAATCATCATGGGCTTGTTGGAGCAGTGGTGGTGCTGGACCTGAGGTCGTGTCCTTGATTTACACAGTTTGAACACAACTTCCTGTCCTTGATGAGGCAGTCCTTGGTAATATGACTGCAGGAATATGATGTCTAGCAAGGTGAGACATATCTGTATCGTTCATGTGTGAAGTGTCTTGTGTGGTCGTGACAGTAGGGGGTGACAGGTCGTGACAATAGGGGTGACAGGTCCTCCAGAGACCAACTGTCCCCAGGCCTAGCCACAAGCTAGGCCACCCTGGTCTGCCATCCCCGCCCCAAGGGGGATAATGGGAATGACAGTCTTGTGAGCTGCAAGCTCTGGCTCAGGCACCTACCCTACCTGGAGTTTACCTGGAGAGAGTTCCGGGGGTCAACGCCCCCGCGGCCCGGTCTGTGACCAGGCCTCCTGGTGGATCAGAGCCTGATCAACCAGGCTGTTACTGCTGGCTGCACACAGCCCTAGAAGGGCTGGGCATAGTGTCGATGTTGACAAAGATCGGGTCATTAAATTAAATTAAGACACGTGCAGCATCTAGATGTCTTTGTTGGGGACGTTTCGCCAGCCAGTGGCTTTG
Organism: Cherax quadricarinatus; assembly: GCF_038502225.1. NCBI lineage: Eukaryota > Metazoa > Arthropoda > Malacostraca > Decapoda > Parastacidae > Cherax > Cherax quadricarinatus. The sequence goes on from NW_027195033.1 coordinate 415,965, forward strand.
TCAGTACGAGTTCCGGGACATGGTTTGGGGACAGTGGAACTATATACAGAAGATGAGGTAATCAGTCCCTCATCTTATGTATATAGTTCTATTGTCTTCAAGTTGTGTCCTGGAGTTTGTATTGATGGAGCCACTGGATGGCGGGATGTCTACAGTGAAGATGCCTAGATGAGATAAGATAAGATAAGATTTCGTTGGGATTTTTAACCCCGGAGGGTTAGCCACCCAGGATAACCCAAGAAAGTCAGTGCGTCATCGAGGACTGTCTAACTTATTTCCATTGTGGTCCTTAATCTTGTCCCCCAGGATGCCACCCACACCAGTCCACTAACACCCAGGTACCTATTTGCTGCTAGGTGAACAGGACAATAGGTGTAAGGAAACGTGTCGAAATGTTTCCACCCGCCGGGAATCGAACCCGGGCCCTCCGTGTGTGAAGCGGGAGCTTTAGCCACCAGGCCACCAGGCCACCGGGCCACCAGGCCACCGGGCCACCGGGCCACCAGGCCACCAGGCCACCAGACCACCGGGCCACCAGACCACCGGGCCACCAGGCCACCGGGCCACCAGACCACCGGGCCACCGGGCCACCGGGCCACCAGACCACCGGGCCACCAGGCCACCAGGCCACCAGGCCACCAGGCCACCAGGCCACCAGGCCACCAGGCCACCGGGCCACCAGGCCACCGGGCCACCAGGCCACCAGGCCACCAGGCCACCAGGCCAGCAGGCCACCAGGCCAGCAGGCCACCAGGCCACCAGGCCACCAGGCCACAGTGGTAACCCTAATATATCCATTACTTACGTGTTTTTATCGCCTTCCTCACCTGGCTAAAGCTTGTCAATAAGACCATTATATAGTGGTGTGTAGATTTGGGAACAGTCACCGTCAGCGTGCCTTGTTGTGCTCCCGGTTTTTCTGGTGTTTTCACGGTCGCTCTTACGTGCTAGAACTTTAATTTGTGTCATCAATCCTATACGATACATCCCTCTAGCGCCTGGAACCAATCTTGGGCGGAAAACATTATATACTGAGTCAAAAAAGGAGAATTAGTGTGCATTACCTAGCAGAGTTTACTGCCAGAGGGGAATCATAGGCCTGTGTCCCGTGTGGAAAAAATAATAATAATTGAACTTTGTGTCAGAGGAAAGAAAGTCTCCCTGAAAGCATTGAGTATACATAGTGTATAGTGTATACTACAGTGGCTCCCTAGTATATTGATGATAAAGGCTAAAGTGTCATTTGAAAACAGGTGAATTTGTAAATGAAGTGATAAGCCTATAGAGGCAGGTGCCAGAAGTCGCCAGAAACTTACCACAGGTCAGCTGTTTTTAATAATCTTCCTGGCCTGCTAGTGTACTCGCATATAATCTAGTGATACCAGTGAATAGCAGAATACAGTGTTGTAGTAGCAACTAACCAGTATTATAATGGTACTTAGTGGAGTGGAGTGACTTTCATTAGTTTCTTTTTCTTGAAATACCAGTCGTTACTGGGAATTTCATATAACCTGTAGTTACCAGCGGTCGCAATATACACAACGAGAAGCAATTATTACTACAGAAAAAGCGTCCTTCCTCCAAAATTTGCACCAGTCAACTATAGTGATAATATAGCATTTATTGTGGTGGAGACGGAAAAACAAAAATAGAAAAGCCAGATACAGCGATTGATAAACAAAGAGGTCGACTGTACGTCATTGTAGGAGCTGCCAGATATCACCGGCTCTTCAACACGCAAGTTATACTTTTGTATCAGTCAAATCACATATTACTCGGGTAGATAATTTCCAGTAGATCCTTCATGTGTTAGCTCAAATCACCGACCAGTATGTTTTAAATAAGTGACCCACTGATCAGAGCAGATCGACTGGTCCGAACCCTTGACTGGTCCGAACCCTTGACTGGTCCGAACCCTTGACTGGTTTCAAACAGTTTCGTTGGACAATAAAGCAGACTGTAAACGGATGGGTTTGTAGGCGCCCTTATAAACACAAACATTAAAAATCAGGAACGTGACGGTAAGCTGTCCAATATACAAAAAGAGTTAGAAACAGAAATACAAATAGCTAGAGCTTCATTTAAGGTTATTAATATAATATTCAAGAGGTTGCTAGTAGACTTGCAGTAAATCAACCATTCAAATCATTATGAAGCTGTGTGTAGTCTGTGGTCAGTCAAACAAACGGGCTTCCACATGGATAAATTGTCATTTTTGTGGAAATTGGTGTCACGCTCCTTGTGCAGATATCCCAGAACTAGCTACAAGCAGTATTAAAACAGAGAAGTGTTTTTGGGTATGCCCAAATGAGGAAAATCTGTGGACTAAAATCACAAGGGTATTAAAAGAGGATAACATCAAAGCTGCTTTCATAGAAAACCTGGAAGCTTTCTACAACAGATGGGAACATAAAAAGTCCAGGCTGAATGGTACTGCCCTTGATACTGGCCATGTAGTCACAAACTGTAAGGCTGGAGGTGATGTCCTGGTAGTCAGTAAATGTGGGGCTGATAGTGCTGTCCTGGGAGACAGTAATGGTGAAGCTGGAGGTGCTGTCCTGGGAGACAGAAATGGTGAAGTTGGAGATATTGTCCTGGGAGACAGTAATGGTGAAGCTGGAGATTTTGTCCAGGTAGTCGGGAATTATACGCAGGAAGGAATACATATAAATGACCTCATAGAGGACAGGAGCCATAGTAGGGAAACAAGTGTAGTCAAAGATAAGATAAAACCAATATTGCAAACCAGAAATACCGCAGGAAATAGCAAACAAGAGGACTCCAATAGCAATAGTGAGGATAAATTACCAAAAACAACTGGTGGGAGCTCCATTGTTGGTGCTAAGGAGGATAGGAATAAGACAGGGAAACATGCACCAACAGGGAATACAGTCACAGAAACCCAAGGCAAACGGAAACCAAGCCTGTGCACATACTATGCACTTGGTATCTGCTGGCATGGGAAATCTGGAAAAACAGACGGGACATGCAACTATGACCACCCTAGAAAATGTCATGCCCATATGACAACAGGAAAATGCAAACTCCCTTCCTGTAAGCTTTTTCACCCTGAAATGTGTACCTCTTCAGTACAGGAAAGACTGTGCTATAACTTAAATTGCCAGGCATACCATCTAAAGGGGACAAAAAGATACAAAACATCCAGGCCATGGGAAAACCTGGGTAGCCACAGCCACTCAAGAGGGAGAGGTTTTTTAGTGCCAGGAAGGAAAAAAAACTGGCAGGAAATGGCAGAAATCGTACACCAAATCCAGTCATTCCTGGAGTGGAACCACAGTCGATGGCCTCCACTCCAAACCAACAGATACAGATACTAATGCCGGAAAAAAAATCCCCCCCCAGTACCAACAATACCACCAGTCCGATAACATTCTTCTTTGCAAATATACAGGGTCTAAAGCCAGCAATAAACAACAAAATACCTTTCATCCGTGGACTGCTTGCAGAGGCAAAGGCAATGTTCGCGGCTTTCACTGAGACCCACATAAAGGATCACTTGGACAACGAAATATGGATCCCAGGTTACAACCTATACAGATGTGACAGAGTGAACAGGCAAAAGGGGGGGGTTGGCCTGTACATTGCAGAGTCACTTGTTTGCACAGAACTGCTTAATGCCTCAAATGACGTAGTGGAAGTTTTAGCAGTAAAGGTCGAGAACCAAAACCTAGTCATTGTGGTAGTCTACAAGCCTCCGGATGCAACATCCCAGCAATTCCAGGAACAGCTGTTAAAAATTGACCACTGTCTGGAAAATCTTCCAGCTCCTGCACCCAACATCTTGCTCCTGGGGGATTTCAACTTAAGGCACCTAAAATGGAGGAATATAGCAAATAATATTGTTGCAGTAATAACACCAGGAGGCAGCTCTGATGAAAACTCACACTCACACGAGCTTTTAAATCTCTGCACAAAATTCAATTTAAACCAGCAAATAATAGAGCCTACTAGACTGGAGAATACACTAGACCTCATCTTCACTAACAATGATGATCTGATAAGAAATGTCACCATATCAAAAACAATATACTCAGATCACAACATAATTGAGGTTCAGACATGTATGCGTGGAGCCCCAGACCGACAAAATGAGACTAGTCACGAGGGAGCATTCACCAAATTCAACTTCAATAACAAAAACATAAAGTGGGACCAAGTAAACCAAGTCCTAACCGATATAAGCTGGGAAGATATACTAAGCAACACAGACCCAAACTTATGCCTAGAACAGATTAACTCGGTGGCACTCGATGTATGCACAAGGCTTATTCCTCTAAGAAAAAGGAGGAGTAGATGTAAAATAGAAAGAGACAGGCGCTCCCTTTACAGGCGACGGAAAAGAATAACAGAGCGGCTAAAAGAGGTCAATATATCAGAAATGCGCAGGGAGACACTGGTCAGAGAAATAGCAAGCATCGAACTTAAGCTAAAAGAATCCTTTAGGAGTCAGGAATCGCGGGAAGAACTAAAAGCCATAAATGAAATCGAAAGAAACCCAAAGTATTTCTTCTCCTATGCCAAATCAAAATCGAGAACAACGTCCAGTATTGGGCCCCTACTTAAACAAGATGGGTCCTACACAGATGACAGCAAGGAAATGAGTGAGCTACTCAAGTCCCAATATGACTCAGTTTTTAGCAAGCCGCTAACCAGACTGAGAGTCGAAGATCAAAATGAATTTTTTATGAGAGAGCCACAAAATTTGATTAACACAAGCCTATCCGATGTTATCCTGACGCCAAATGACTTCGAACAGGCGATAAATGACATGCCCATGCACTCTGCCCCAGGGCCAGACTCATGGAACTCTGTGTTCATCAAGAACTGCAAGAAGCCCCTATCACGAGCCTTTTCCATCCTATGGAGAGGGAGCATGGACACGGGGGTCGTCCCTCAGTTACTAAAAACAACAGACATAGCCCCACTCCACAAAGGGGGCAGTAAAGCAACAGCAAAGAACTACAGACCAATAGCACTAACATCCCATATCATAAAAATCTTTGAAAGGGTCCTAAGAAGCAAGATCACCACCCATCTAGAAACCCATCAGTTACACAACCCAGGGCAACATGGGTTTAGAACAGGTCGCTCCTGTCTGTCTCAACTACTGGATCACTACGACAAGGTCCTAAATGCACTAGAAGACAAAAAGAATGCAGATGTAATATATACAGACTTTGCAAAAGCCTTCGACAAGTGTGACCATGGCGTAATAGCGCACAAAATGCGCGCTAAAGGACTAACAGGAAAAGTTGGTCGATGGATCTATAATTTCCTCACTAACAGAACACAGAGAGTAGTCGTCAACAGAGTAAAGTCCGAGGCAGCTACGGTGAAAAGCTCTGTTCCACAAGGCACAGTACTAGCTCCCATCTTGTTCCTCATCCTCATATCCGACATAGACAAGGATGTCAGCCACAGCACCGTGTCTTCCTTTGCAGATGACACCCGAATCTGCATGACAGTGTCTTCCATTGCAGACACTGCAAGGCTCCAGGCGGACATCAACCAAATCTTTCAGTGGGCTGCAGAAAACAATATGAAGTTCAACGATGAGAAATTTCAATTACTCAGATATGGTAAACATGAGGAAATTAAATCTTCATCAGAGTACAAAACAAATTCTGGCCACAAAATAGAGCGAAACACCAACGTCAAAGACCTGGGAGTGATTATGTCGGAGGATCTCACCTTCAAGGACCATAACATTGTATCAATCGCATCTGCTAGAAAAATGACAGGATGGATAATGAGAACCTTCAAAACTAGGGAGGCCAAGCCCATGATGACACTCTTCAGGTCACTTGTTCTATCTAGGCTGGAATATTGCTGCACTCTAACAGCACCTTTCAAGGCAGGTGAAATTGCCGACCTAGAAAATGTACAGAGAACTTTCACGGCGCGCATAACGGAGATAAAACACCTCAATTACTGGGAGCGCTTGAGGTTTCTAAACCTGTATTCCCTGGAACGCAGGAGGGAGAGATACATGATTATATACACCTGGAAAATCCTAGAGGGACTAGTACCGAACTTGCACACGAAAATCACTCACTACGAAAGCAAAAGACTTGGCAGACGATGCACCATCCCCCCAATGAAAAGCAGGGGTGTCACTAGCACGTTAAGAGACCATACAATAAGTGTCAGGGGACCGAGACTGTTCAACTGCCTCCCAGCACACATAAGGGGGATTACCAACAGACCCCTGGCAGTCTTCAAGCTGGCACTGGACAAGCACCTAAAGTCAGTTCCTGATCAGCCGGGCTGTGGCTCGTACGTTGGTTTGCGTGCAGCCAGCAGCAACAGCCTGGTTGATCAGGCGCTGATCCACCAGGAGGCCTGGTCACAGACCGGGCCGCGGGGGCGTTGACCCCCGAAACTCTCTCCAGGTAAACTCCAGGTAAACTCCAGGCCTAGCCACAAGCTAGGCCACCCTGGTCTGCCATCCCCGCCCCAAGGGGGATAATGGGAATGACAGTCTTGTGAGCTGCAAGCTCTGGCTCAGGCACCTACCCTACCTGGAGTTTACCTGGAGAGAGTTCCGGGTGTCAACGCCCCCGCGGCCCGGTCTGTGACCAGGCCTCCTGGTGGATCAGAGCCTGATCAACCAGGCTGTTACTGCTGGCTGCACACAGCCCTAGAAGGGCTGGGCATAGTGTCGATGTTGACAAAGATCGGGTCATTAAATTAAATTAAGACACGTGCAGCATCTAGATGTCTTTGTTGGGGACGTTTCGCCAGCCAGTGGCTTTGTTAGTACGAGTTCCGGGACATGGTTTGGGGACAGTGGAACTATATACAGAAGATGAGGTAATCAGTCCCTCATGTTATGTATATAGTTCTATTGTCTTCAAGTTGTGTCCTGGAGTTTGTATTGATGGAGCCACTGGATGGCGGGATGTCTACAGTGAAGATGCCCAGATGAGATAAGATAAGATAAGATTTCGTTCGGATTTTTAACCCCGGAGGGTTAGCCACCCAGGATAACCCAAGAAAGTCAGTGCGTCATCGAGGACTGTCTAACTTATTCCCATTGTGGTCCTTAATCTTGTCCCCCAGGATGCCACCCACACCAGTCGACTAACACCCAGGTACCTATTTGCTGCTAGGTGAACAGGACAACAGGTGTAAGGAAACGTGTCGAAATGTTTCCACCCGCCGGGAATCGAACCCGGGCCCTCCGTGTGTGAAGCTTTAGCCACCAGGCCACCGGGCCACCAGACCACCGGGCCACCAGGCCACCGGGCCACCAGGCCACCAGGCCACCAGGCCACCGGGCCACCAGACCACCGGGCCACCAGGCCACCAGGCCACCAGGCCACCAGGCCACCAGGCCACCGGGCCACCAGACCACCGGGCCACCAGGCCACCAGGCCACCAGGCCACCAGGCCACCAGGCCACCAGGCCACCAGGCCACCAGGCCACCGGGCCACCAGACCACCAGACCACCGGGCCACCAGGCCACCAGGCCACCAGGCCACCAGGCCACCAGGCCACCAGGCCACCAGGCCACCAGGCCACCAGGCCACCAGACCACCGGGCCACCAGGCCACCAGACCACCAGGCCACCAGGCCACCAGGCCACCTGGCCACCGGGCCACAGTGGTAACCCTAATATATCCATTACTTACGTGTTTCTATCGCCTTCCTCACCTGGCTAAAGCTTGTCAATAAGACCATTATATTGTCTTAAAAATACCTGTAAATTCTTCGATGATGATGGATTCTTTACCACCTATATTGTGAAGCACCTGCCTAGTATGGCCCAACAGGCCTCCTGCAGTGTTCCTCCGTTCTTATGTTCTTATGTTCTTATGTTCTTATGTTCTTATGTTCTTATCTTCTTATGTTCTTATGTTCTTATGTTCTTATGTTCTTATCTTCTTATGTTCTTATGTTCTTATGTTCTTATGTTCTTATGTTCTTATGTTTTTATGTTCTTATGTTCTTATCTTCTTATGTTCTTATGTTCTTATGTTCTTATGTTCTTATGTTCTTATGTTCTTATGTTCTTATGTTCTTATGTTCTTATGTTCTTATGTTCTTATGTTCTTATGTTCTTATGTTCTTATGTTCTTATGTTCTTATCTTCTTATCTTCTTATCTTCTTATGTTCTTATGTTCTTATGTTCTTATGTTCTTATGTTCTTATGTTCTTATGTTCTTATGTTCTTATGTTCTTATCTTCTTATCTTCTTATGTTCTTATGTTCTTATGTTCTTATATTCTTATCTTCTTATCTTCTTATGTTCTTATGTTCTTATGTTCTTATCTTCTTATGTTCTTATGTTCTTATGTTCTTATGTTCTTATCTTCTTATCTTCTTATCTTCTTATCTTCTATGTTCTTATGTTCTTATCTTCTTATGTTCTTATGTTCTTATGTTCTTATCTTCTTATCTTCTTATGTTCTTATCTTCTTATGTTCTTATGTTCTTATCTTCTTATCTTCTTATCTTCTTATGTTCTTATCTTCTTATGTTCTTATGTTCTTATGTTCTTATCTTCTTATCTTCTTATGTTCTTATCTTCTTATGTTCTTATGTTCTTATGTTCTTATGTTCTTATGTTCTTATGTTCTTATGTTCTTATCTTCTTATCTTCTTATCTTCTTATCTTCTTATCTTCTTATGTTATGTTCTTATGTTCTTATGTTCTTATGTTCTTATCTTCTTATCTTCTTATGTTCTTATGTTCTTAAGTTCTTATGTTCTTATGTTCTTATCTTCTTATGTTCTTATGTTCTCATGTTCTTATGTTCTTATGTTCTTATGTTCTTATCTTCTTATGTTCTTATGTTCTTATGTTCTTATGTTCTTATGTTCTTATGTTCTTATGTTCTTATGTTCTTATGTTCTTATCTTCTTATGTTCTTATGTTCTTATCTTCTTATCTTCTTATCTTCTTATCTTCTTATGTTCTTATGTTCTTATGTTCTTATGTTCTTATCTTCTTATCTTCTTATCTTCTTATCTTCTTATCTTCTTATCTTCTTATCTTCTTATCTTCTTATCTTCTTATGTTCTTATGTTCTTATGTTCTTATCTTCTTATCTTCTTATCTTCTTATCTTCTTATCTTCTTATCTTCTTATCTTCTTATCTTCTTATCTACTTATCTTCTTATCTTCTTATGTTATGTTCTTATGTTCTTATGTTCTTATGTTCTTATGTTCTTATGTTCTTATGTTCTTATGTTCTTATGTTCTTATATTCTTATGTTCTTATGTTCTTATGTTCTTATCTTCTTATCTTCTTATCTTCTTATCTTCTTATCTTCTTATGTTCTTATGTTCTTATGTTCTTATCTTCTTATCTTCTTATGTTCTTATGTTCTTATGTTCTTATGTTCTTATGTTCTTATGTTCTTATATTCTTATGTTCTTATATTCTTATGTTCTTATGTTCTTATGTTCTTATGTTCTTATGTTCTTATCTTCTTATCTTCTTATCTTCTTATCTTCTTATCTTCTTATCTTCTTATCTTCTTATCTTCTTATCTTCTTATATTCTTATGTTCTTATGTTCTTATGTTCTTATCTTCTTATGTTCTTATCTTCTTATGTTCTTATGTTCTTATGTTCTTATCTTCTTATCTTCTTATCTTCTTATCTTCTTATCTTCTTATCTTCTTATCTTCTTATCTTCTTATCTTCTTATCTTCTTATCTTCTTATCTTCTTATATTCTTATCTTCTTATCTTCTTATCTTCTTATCTTCTTATCTTATGTTCTTATCTTCTTATGTTCTTATCTTCTTATCTTCTTATCTTCTTATCTTCTTATCTTCTTATCTTCTTATCTTCTTATCTTCTTATCTTCTTATCTTCTTATTTTCTTATGTTCTTATCTTCTTATCTTCTTATCTTCTTATCTTCTTATCTTATCTTCTTATGTTCTTATGTTCTTATCTTCTTATCTTCATATCTTCTTATCTTCTTATCTTCTTATCTTCTTATCTTCTTATCTTCTTATCTTCTTATCTTCTTATCTTCTTATCTTCTTATCTTCTTATCTTCTTATCTTCTTATCTTCTTATCTTCTTATCTTCTTATCTTCTTATCTTCTTATCTTCTTATCTTCTTATCTTCTTATCTTCTTATCTTCTTATCTTCTTATCTTCTTATCTTCTTATCTTCTTATCTTCTTATCTTCTTATCTTCTTATCTTCTTATCTTCTTATCTTCTTATCTTCTTATCTTCTTATCTTCTTATCTTCTTATCTTCTTATCTTCTTATCTTCTTATCTTCTTATCTTCTTATCTTCTTATCTTCTTATCTTCTTATCTTCTTATCTTCTTATCTTCTTATCTTCTTATCTTCTTATCTTCTTATCTTCTTATCTTCTTATCTTCTTATCTTCTTATCTTCTTATCTTCTTATCTTCTTATCTTCTTATGTTCTTATGTTCTTATGTTCTTATGTTCTTATGTTCTTATCTTCTTATGTTCTTATGTTCTTATGTTCTTATCTTCTTATGTTCTTATGTTCTTATGTTCTTATGTTCTTATCTTCTTATCTTCTTATCTTCTTATGTTCTTATGTTCTTATGTTCTTATGTTCTTATGTTCTTATGTTCTTATCTTCTTATCTTCTTATCTTCTTATCTTCTTATCTTCTTATCTTCTTATCTTCTTATCTTCTTATCTTCTTATGTTATGTTCTTATGTTCTTATGTTCTTATGTTCTTATGTTCTTATGTTCTTATGTTCTTATGTTCTTATATTCTTATGTTCTTATGTTCTTATCTTCTTATCTTCTTATCTTCTTATCTTCTTATCTTCTTATGTTCTTATGTTCTTATCTTCTTATCTTCTTATGTTCTTATGTTCTTATGTTCTTATGTTCTTATGTTCTTATGTTCTTATATTCTTATGTTCTTATATTCTTATGTTCTTATGTTCTTATGTTCTTATGTTCTTATGTTCTTATCTTCTTATCTTCTTATCTTCTTATCTTCTTATCTTCTTATCTTCTTATCTTCTTATCTTCTTATCTTCTTATCTTCTTATATTCTTATGTTCTTATGTTCTTATGTTCTTATCTTCTTATGTTCTTATCTTCTTATCTTCTTATCTTCTTATCTTCTTATCTTCTTATCTTCTTATCTTCTTATCTTCTTATCTTCTTATCTTCTTATATTCTTATCTTCTTATCTTCTTATCTTCTTATCTTATCTTCTTATCTTCTTATCTTCTTATCTTCTTATCTTCTTATCTTCTTATCTTCTTATCTTCTTATCTTCTTATCTTCTTATCTTCTTATCTTATCTTCTTATGTTCTTATGTTCTTATGTTCTTATCTTCTTATCTTCTTATGTTCTTATGTTCTTATCTTCTTATCTTCTTATCTTCTTATCTTCTTATCTTCTTATCTTCTTATCTTCTTATCTTCTTATCTTCTTATCTTCTTATCTTCTTATCTTCTTATCTTCTTATCTTCTTATCTTCTTATCTTCTTATCTTCTTATCTTCTTATCTTCTTATCTTCTTATCTTCTTATCTTCTTATCTTCTTATCTTCTTATCTTCTTATCTTCTTATCTTCTTATCTTCTTATCTTCTTATCTTCTTATCTTCTTATCTTCTTATCTTCTTATCTTCTTATCTTCTTATCTTCTTATCTTCTTATCTTCTTATCTTCTTATCTTCTTATCTTCTTATCTTCTTATCTTCTTATCTTCTTATCTTCTTATCTTCTTATCTTCTTATCTTCTTATCTTCTTATCTTCTTATCTTCTTATCTTCTTATCTTCTTATCTTCTTTTCTTCTTATCTTCTTATGTTCTTATGTTCTTATGTTCTTATGTTCTTATGTTCTTATGTTCTTATCTTCTTATCTTCTTATCTTATGTTCTTATGTTCTTATCTTCTTATGTTCTTATGTTCTTATGTTCTTATGTTCTTATCTTCTTATCTTCTTATGTTCTTATGTTCTTATGTTCTTATCTTATCTTCTTATGTTCTTATGTTCTTATGTTCTTATGTTCTTATGTTCTTATGTTCTTATGTTCTTATCTTCTTATGTTCTTATGTTCTTATGTTCTTATCTTATCTTCTTATGTTCTTATGTTCTTATGTTCTTATGTTCTTTTGTTCTTATGTTCTTATGTTCTTATGTTCTTATGTTCTTATCTTCTTATCTTCTTATCTTCTTATCTTCTTATCTTTTTATCTTCTTATCTTCTTATCTTCTTATCTTCTTATCTTCTTATCTTCTTATGTTCTTATCTTCTTATCTTCTTATCTTCTTATCTTCTTATCTTGTTATCTTCTTATCTTCTTATCTTCTTATCTTCTTATCTTCTTATCTTCTTATCTTCTTATCTTCTTATCTTCTTATCTTCTTATCTTATGTTCTTATGTTCTTATCTTCTTATGTTCTTATGTTCTTATCTTCTTATCTTCTTATCTTCTTATCTTCTTATCTTCTTATCTTCTTATCTTCTTATCTTCTTATCTTCTTATCTTCTTATCTTCTTATCTTCTTATCTTCTTATCTTCTTATCTTCTTATCTTCTTATCTTCTTATCTTCTTATCTTCTTATCTTCTTATCTTCTTATCTTCTTATGTTCTTATGTTCTTATCTTCTTATCTTCTTATGTTCTTATCTTCTTATCTTCTTATCTTCTTATCTTCTTATCTTATCTTCTTATCTTCTTATCTTCTTATCTTCTTATCTTCTTATCTTATCTTCTTATCTTCTTATCTTCTTATCTTATCTTCTTATCTTCTTATCTTCTTATCTTCTTATCTTATCTTCTTATCTTCTTATCTTCTTATCTTCTTATCTTCTTATCTTCTTATCTTCTTATCTTCTTATCTTATCTTCTTATCTTCTTATCTTCTTATCTTATCTTCTTATCTTCTTATCTTCTTATCTTCTTATCTTCTTATCTTCTTATCTTCTTATCTTCTTATCTTCTTATCTTCTTATCTTCTTATCTTCTTATCTTCTTATCTTCTTATCTTCTTATCTTCTTATCTTATCTTCTTATCTTATCTTCTTATCTTCTTATCTTCTTATCTTCTTATCTTCTTATCTTCTTATCTTCTTATCTTCTTATCTTCTTATCTTATCTTCTTATCTTCTTATCTTCTTATCTTCTTATCTTCTTATCTTCTTATCTTCTTATCTTATCTTCTTATCTTCTTATCTTCTTATCTTCTTATCTTCTTATCTTCTTATCTTCTTATCTTCTTATCTTCTTATCTTATCTTCTTATCTTCTTATCTTCTTATCTTCTTATCTTCTTATCTTCTTATCTTATCTTCTTATCTTCTTATCTTCTTATCTTATCTTCTTATCTTCTTATCTTATCTTCTTATCTTCTTATCTTCTTATCTTCTTATCTTATCTTCTTATCTTCTTATCTTATCTTCTTATCTTCTTATCTTCTTATCTTCTTATCTTCTTATCTTCTTATCTTCTTATCTTCTTATCTTCTTATCTTCTTATCTTCTTATCTTCTTATCTTCTTATCTTATCTTCTTATCTTCTTATCTTCTTATCTTATCTTCTTATCTTATCTTCTTATCTTATCTTCTTATCTTCTTATCTTATCTTCTTATCTTCTTATCTTCTTATCTTCTTATCTTATCTTCTTATCTTCTTATCTTATCTTCTTATCTTCTTATCTTCTTATCTTCTTATCTTCTTATCTTCTTATCTTCTTATCTTCTTATCTTCTTATCTTCTTATCTTCTTATCTTCTTATCTTCTTATCTTCTTATCTTGGACGACCTATTACCTGCCTCTGGCTTTTTTATATGCAAAGTAATTATGTACATAATTAATTAGGTAAAAGACTCAGGTATCCCCTGGTAATTAGGTGTCTATTTATTTTAATATTTTCTCCATAATATAAGACACCTGAGGAATTTATTTTTGTTAATAGAGAGAGAGAGTCCTTGAAGAGGGCGCAGAGCTCTTGATCCGAGGGACTAGAGCTGTCTTCCCCCTTCTTTCATTCCATGGATCAAACCTCATTGCTTACCTTATGGGTTTAGAGCTTTCCCTATTGAGCCTCTCGCATCATATTCGCCTGAGAGGGGGCGTCGCCCCCTAGTGCCCTCAAGTGGGGAGATTATCTCCCCTTACCCCCAGAGAGAGAGAGGGGGCGTCGCCCCTCCCCTTTAAATGTCAGGGGTCTCAGTGGGTGGTAGACAAGATTAACTACACTACACTGATCACATCTGGCTATACCACCTGCCCATTACCCCTTAGATCCTGCCCATTACCCCTTAGATCCTGCCCATTACTCTTAAATCCTACCCATTACCCCTTAGATCCTGCCCATTACCCCTTAGATCCTGCCCATTACCCCTTAGATCCTGCCCATTACTCTTAAATCCTACCCATTACCCCTTAGATCCTGCCCATTACCCCTTAGATCCTGCCCATTACCCCTTAGATCCTGCCCATTACTCTTAGATCCTGCCCATTAACCCTTATATCCTGCCCATTGCCCCTTAGATCCTGCCCATTAACCCTTAGATCCTCCTGTGCGCTGTTAAACAGCCCAAGTACCATGGCTGTAACACTGTTTAACAGTGTAACACTGTTTAACAGTGTAATACTGTTTAACAGTGCCATCTGCTCTAGAGCAGATGGCACTGTCTGGCAGGCACTGTGCATGAAGGCCGCCCAGGTACACTACACTGGTGCCAAATCTGTCTGCCTCAGACACCCCAGTACCAAACACAGCATACCATGTACATGACACCTCTCCCAGGGGATATAAACCGATATCCCTTACTGGGTATCCCTCTACAGGGAGGGAAAGGGATACCCAAATAAGGATATAGATTCAAGACATGTGGGTATCCAAAATTTTGAGATAGGCCTTTCCAAACACGGAATTTATTGGCTTAAATGGCCCTCTCAAATCTCGTGAAGGCCATTTGAATGGCTTCTCAGTGTATATACACTGAGAAAGTGTATGGGCCATACATTCTGGGGAATGGGAGACAATCACGTTTGATCCGAGGAAAGGGGTAGCTCCATTTCCTGCAATCAAGAGCTCTCCTGGCTAATTATACCCCGAGGTGGCCCTGGTATAGATTTGGCACTGGTGAGGTAGGCAGTGTGGTGGTGGTGCCAGGCTGTGTGGTGGTGGTTGTTGTGGTTGTGGTGGTAGTGCCAGGCTGTGTGGTGGTAGTGGTGGTAGTGCCAGGCTGTGTGGTGGTAGTGCCAGGCTGTGTGGTGGTAGTGCCAGGCAGTGTTCTGGTGGTGGTGGTGGTGGTGCCAGGCTGTGTGGTGGTGGTGGCACTAGTGCCAGGCAGTGTACTGGTGGTGGTGATAGTGGTGGTAGTGGTGGTAGTGCCACCACGGCATCGTTTGTGGATATTACCAAGACCAGAACACAGAGTGCTCTGTGTTCATTTCCACTCAATAGGTAATATTATTATTATTATTATTATTATTATTATTATTATTATTATTATTATTATTATTATTATTATTATTATTATTATTATTATTGGAGTTTAGTCCCTTATAAATGTATATTCAGAAATACCTGTCAGTATATACAATGAGAGACAGTAGGTTCATGAAGGCTCAGTAGGCCTTGTGTAGTGCTGGTGTAGCTTGCGCCAGGGTTCAACGTAATCTAGGCTCAATAACTTGGTATTGTGGTAGGTTCTCGTGTGCAGGTTAGATTCTGAAGGTTCCTCTAGCCATAGGCACATTTTCCAGGCTTTGAAAAATAGGTCAAATATTTAGCAATTGAGTTGTAGGAACTGGGAAGACTTGCTAGATTGTGTTCTGTTTACAAATGGTCCGAACGTAGAAGAAAGGGGCTTATCACAACGTCTCGGACCGATTTGGGACATTTACAAAGTCACACTGACTTGACTGACTGATTCGTCAGGAAGTGAGTCCTGACACGGGTCTTAAACCTAAGATGACCTGTCTGAGGATCTCAGAGATGTCGATATAATTCAGGTGTTCTAGGGCCGTGATCAGGGTCTTGCTGTAGTCCCTGTGCTCTGCACGGCGAAAGGATTTGTCTGTACAACAATGGGCTGAGGTCATTAGGGCCCCCCATGAATGTCTCTGGGCCCTCTAGGCCTCTATTTTATCTATCACGATAGTTCTGAGCGGCTGTTTGTTGATACATAAGTGTATCAGGTCGCTTATGATGTCAGTGAAGCAGGTGATTGTCGACATCATTTGATGGCTCAGGGGTAATAAGGGATGTCCTGGTGTGTTCTTGGGCTACAGTTTTTTTACTGGTGACTATTGTGGTGTTAGGGTTGACGAGTTGGTTTTAGTCTGTTCTTGTATCATGGTGTCTGTTGGCTGCCGTTGTTGGGTGGGAATTTTGAGCAGGAGAATTGGAAGCTGGCTGATGAAGGACACGGCTCCGGCTCTGATGTATACTCGGCTTCCTTCGTTGTTGTGGCTGGGGAAGTGGCACTGGATTCCATGTTAGTGTAGCCTCCTCTGGACGAGGCTGCTGCTCAGTGGTGGGGCTCTATTTGATGCTGGAGGCTGGACCCTCTGGACGAG
>NW_027195033.1:437500-442500 GCF_038502225.1 Cherax quadricarinatus
ACCTGCTGTCAGTGTTCACCTAGCAGTAAGTAGGTACCTGGGTGTTAGTCACCTTACACCTGCTGTCAGTGTTCACCTAGCAGTAAGTAGATACCTGGGTGTTAGTTACCTTACACCTGCTGTCACTGTTCACCTAGCAGTAGGTAGGTACCTGGGTGTTAGCCACCTTACACCTGCTGTCAGTGTTCGCCTAGCAGTAAGTAGGAACCTGGGTGTTAGTTACCTTACACCTGCTGTCACTGTTCACCTAGCACTAAGTAGGTACCTGGGTGTTAGCCACCTTACACCTACTGTCACTGTTCACCTAGCAGTAAGTAGGTACCTGGGTGTTAGTTACCTTACACCTACTGTCACTGTTCACCTAGCACTAAGTAGGTACCTGGGTGTTAGCCACCTTACACCTGCTGTCAGTGTTCACCTAGCAGTAAGTAGGTACCTGTGTGTTAGCCACCTTACACCTGCTGTCAGTGTTCACCTAGCAGTAAGTAGGTACCTGGATGTTAGTTACCTTACACCTGCTGTCAGTGTTCACCTAGCACTAAGTAGGTACCTGTGTGTTAGCCACCTTACACCTGCTGTCAGTGTTCACCTAGCACTAAGTAGGTACCTGGGTGTTAGCCACCTTACACCTGCTGTCAGTGTTCACCTAGCAGTAAGTAGGTTCCTGGATGTTAGTTACCTTACACCTGCTGCCAGTGTTCACCTCGCAGTAAGTAGGTACCTGGGTGTTAGTTACCTTACACCTGCTGTCACTGTTCACCTAGCAGTAAGCAGGTACCTGGATGTTAGTTACCGTATACCTGCTGTCAGTGTTCACCTAGCAGTAAGTAGGTACCTGGGTGTTAGTTACCTTACACCTACTGTCAGTGTTCACCTAGCAGTAAGTAGGTACCTGGATGTTAGTTACCGTATACCTGCTGGCAGTGTTCACCTAGCAGTAAGTAGGTACCTGGATGTTAGTTTCCGTATACCTGCTGTCAGTGTTCACCTAGCAGTAAGTAGGTACCTGGGTGTTAGTTACAGTATACCTGCTGTCAGTGTTCACCTAGCAGTAAGTAGGTACCTGGATGTTAGTTACCGTATACCTGTTGTCAGTGTTCACCTAGCAGTAAGCAGGTACCTGGGTGTTAGTTACCTTACACCTGCTGTCAGTGTTCACCTAGCAGTAAGTAGGTACCTGGGTGTTAGTCACCTTACACCTGCTGTCAGTGTTCACCTAGCACTAAGTAGGTGCCTGGGTGTTAGCCACCTTACACCTGCTGTCAGTGTTCGCCTAGCAGTAAGTAGGTACCTGGGTGTTAGTTACCTTACACCTGCTGTCAGTGTTCACCTAGCACTAAGTAGGTACCTGGGTGTTAGCCACCTTACACCTGCTGTCACTGTTCACCTAGCACTAAGTAGGTACCTGGGTGTTAGCCACCTTACACCTGCTGTCACTGTTCACCTAACAGTAAGCAGGTACCTGGGTGTTAGTTACCTTACACCTGCTGTCACTGGTCACCTAGCACTAAGTAGGTACCTGGGTGTTAGTTACCTTACACCTGCTGTCAGTGTTCACCTAGCAGTAAGTAGGTACCTGGGTGTTAGTTACCTTACACCTGCTGTCAGTGTTCACCTAGCAGTAAGTAGGTACCTGGGTGTTAGTTACCTTACACCTGCTGTCAGTGTTTACCTAGCAGTAAGTAGGTACCTGTGTGTTAGCCACCTTACACCTGCTGTCAGTGTTCACCTAGCAGTAAGTAGGTACCTGGGTGTTAGTTACCTTACACCTGCTGTCAGTGTTCACCTAGCAGTAAGTAGGTACCTGTGTGTTAGCCACCTTACACCTGCTGCCAGTGTTCACCTAGCAGTAAGTAGGTACCTGGGTGTTAGTTACCTTACACCTGCTGTCAGTGTTCACCTAGCAGTAAGTAGATACCTGGGTGTTAGTTACCTTACACCTGCTGTCAGTGTTCACCTAGCAGTAAGTAGATACCTGAGTGTTAGTCACCATACACCTGCTGTCACTGTTCACCTAGCAATAAGTAGGTACCTGGATGTCAGTCACCTTACACCTTCTGACGATTTTCTCTCTCTCCCCAGAATGGAGGACCTGTTGACGTGTACTGTTTGCTGTGAACAGTACCATGAACGGGTTAGACACCCGGTGCTCCTGCCCCGTTGTGGCCACTCATTCTGTCGACCCTGTGTGGCCTTCCTGGTCAAAAATGGCTGTGTGATTTGTCCAAGTTGTCGTATGGACCAGAGGGTCGAGACGGCCGATCATTTGCCCACTGAATTCAGCCTTTTGGCCATTACTTCCGTCCAGCAGGTGACCAAGGTGAGTGGGGAGGTGGTGATGGGTTGGGCCCCATTTCCTGGAATGGGTTATAGGGGGATTTATACCTATTTCTACAGGAATGGGTGTGTGATCTGTCCCATTTGTCGTATGGACAAATTGAATTCAGATTTCTGGCCATTACTTCCGTCCAACAGGTGACCAAGATTGGTAATGGGTAGGTGGGAGGTGGGTCCCATTTCCTGGAATGGGTTTTAGGGGGATTTATACCTATTTCTACAGGAATGGGTGTGTGATCTGTCCCATTTGTCGAATGAACCAATTGAATTCAGATTTCTGGCCATTATTTCCGTCCAGCAGGTGACCAAAGGTGAGTGAAAATGGTAATGGGTAGGTGGGCCCATTTCTCGGAATGGGTTTTAGGGGGGATTATGTCTATTACCACGGCGCTGTTCATGAGAGAGATGTGTGTGCAGGTGTGTCTCCGCCCATTCCTTATAGAGAACAAGATGCCAGCCCGCCCCATTCCTCAGCGCACCCATACCCTAGTCCGCCCATTATTCAGCTCGCCCATTCCCTTGTCCACCCCTTCTCTAGTCCAACCATTATTCAGTTCATCCATTCCCTAGTCCAACTATTCCTCAGTCCTCAGTCTACTCATTCCCTAGTCCATCCATTCCCTGGGTTACCCATTCCCTAGTCAATGCATTCGCTAGTTCAACCATTCTCTAGTTCACCCATTACCTAGTCAACCCATTACCTAGTCCACCCATATTTCAGCTCACCCATTCTCTAGTCAGTACATTCCCTATCTCACCCATTCCCTAGTGTACCTATTCCCTAGTCTACCCATTCTCTAGTCCTCCCATTCCCTAGTCCACTCATTCCCTATTGCACCCATTCCCTTGTCCACCCATTTCCTAGTCAACCCAGTCCTAGTCCATCCATTCCCTGGTCCATCCATTCCCTAGTGCACCCATTCCCTAGTGCACCTACCCTAGTGCACCCATTCCCTAGCCCACCCATTCCTTAGTCCACCCATTCCCTAGCCCACCCATTCCCTAGTCCACCCATTCCCTAGCCCACCCATTCCCTAGCCCACTCATTCCCTCGCCCGCGCATTTCCTAGCCCACCCATCCCCTAGCCCACCCATTTACTAGCCCACCCATTCCCTAGCCCACCCATTCCCTAGCCCACCCATTCCTTAGTCCACCCATTCCCTAGCCCACTCATTCCCTAGCCCACCCATTACCTAGCCCACCCATTCCCTAGCCCACCCATTCCCTAGTCCACCCATTCCCTATCCCACCCATTCCCTAGCCCACCCATTCCCTAGCCCACCCATTCCCTAGCCCACCCATTCCCTAGCCCACTCATTCCCTAGCCCACCCATTCCCTAGTCCACCCATTCCTCAGACCACTCTAACAAATCATCCAGAACACAAGTGTAGTTGTGTTAGGTATGTGTGTGTCATCTACACTTTGAGACTTCCCTGGACGTCTTGAAGATACCGTGGCAGCAGCAGTGGTGGGCCCCTACATTTTGGGGGCCTTGAAGCTTGTGGATTGTTATGGGGGCCCCTTTGCAACCCCTTCTCATACAGTAGACCCCTAATTTTGAAGCAATGTGGAGCAAAGTTGCTTCTGGGGCCCCTCCGGGACTAGGGGCCCCACGGCAGCAGTGGGGGACCTACATTTTTGGGCCCTGAAGCTTGTGGAATGTTATGGGGCCCCTTTGCAAACCCTTCTCATACAGTAGACCCCTAATTTTGAAGAAATGTGGACTGAAGTCGCTTCTGGGGCTCCCTCAAGGAGAAGGGGCCCTCAAGCTTAATAGGGGCCGTTCATGGCAGATCCGCCCGTGGGCAGCAGTGTGGGCTGTGGCACCTTGCATAACAATTGATGCCCCTGCAGGTGTGCATTGATGACATGCCTCTCACATTCCAGCGTCACCCTCAAGCATTTAGATAGAATGACGGTGGAATGTAGCTTTGGAAACTGCTGCTCAGGGCAGGATAATGGTAGATTTTAGCTGATTTAGCTGGGAAAATAGGAGTCAGGATAAAGGATACATAGTGTGTGTGTGTGTATGTTCAATATTAAGGGACTGATCCCCCCAAATTCCTATTTATAAGCTTCCACTGTTACCAACAGATACATCAAGACTGAGGGACTGACCCCGCTCAGACTGCTACTCCAAGCCTGCAACAGCAGTCTACAAGCCTGCAACAGCAGTCTACAAGCCTGCTACAGCAGTCTACAAGCCTGCTACAGCAGTCTACAAGCCTGCAACAGCAGTCTACAAGCCTGCTACAGCAGTCTACAAGCCTGCTACAGCAGTCTACAAGCCTGCAACAGCAGTCTACAAGCCTGCTACAGCAGTCTACAAGCCTGCTACAGCAGTCTACAAGCCTGCTACAGCAGTCTACAAGCCTGCAACAGCAGTCTACAAGCCTGCTACAGCAGTCTACAAGCCTGCTACAGCAGTCTACAAGCCTGCAACAGCAGTCTACAAGCCTGCTACAGCAGTCTACAAGCCTGCTACAGCAGTCTACAAGCCTGCAACAGCAGTCTACAAGCCTGAAACAGCAGTCTACAAGCCTGCTACAGCAGTCTACAAACCTGCTACAGCAGTCTACAAGCCTGCATCAGCAGTCTACAAACCTGCTACAGCAGTCTACAAGCCTGCACTCCAAGGCTTGACGTCTTCTCACACTGGCT
>NW_027195033.1:447500-505000 GCF_038502225.1 Cherax quadricarinatus
ACTTACTGCTAGGTGAACAGGGACAGCAGGTGTAAGGTAACTAACACCCAGGTACCTACTTAGTGCTAGGTGAACAGTGACAGCAGATGTAAGGTGACTAACACCCAGGTACCTACTTAGTGCTAGGTGAACAGTGACAGCAGATGTAAGGTAACTAACAACCAGGTACCTACTTACTGCTAAGTGAACACTGACAGCAGGTGTAAGGTAACTAACAACCAGGTACCCACTTACTGCTAGGTGAACAGGGACTGCAGGTGTAAGGTGACTAACACACAGGTACCTACTTAGTGCTAGGTGAACAGGGACTGCAGGTGTAAGGTAACTAACACACAGGTACCTACTTAGTGCTAGGTGAACAGGGACTGCAGGTGTAAGGTAACTAACACCCAGGTACCCATTTAATGCCTCTTATTATCACTATTGGGGATACTAAGTGTGTGTGTGTGTGTGTGTGTGTGTGTGTGTGTGTGTGTGTGTGTGTGTGTGTGTGTGTGTGTGTGTGTGTGTGTGTGTGTGTGTGTGTGAGTGTGTGTAGTTAATTGTATAACGTCACATTATTAATCTTAATCTCTTTAAATAGGCCTATCTGTGGACCTTTTCTAACTCACCCATGTGTTTCTTGCTCTCTCTCTCTCTCTCTCTCTCTCTCTCTCTCTCTCTCTCTCTCTCTCTCTCTCTCTCTCTCTCTCTCTCTCTCTCTCTCTCTCTCTCTCTCTCTCTCTCTCTCTCTCTCTCTCTCTGTCTCTCTCTCTCTCTCTCTCTCTCTCTCTCTCTCTCTCTCTCTCTCTCTCTCTCTCTCTCTCTCTCTCTCTCTCTCTCTCTCTCTCTCTCTCTCTCTCTCTCTTGTAACCTTCTAACTCAATCTTCCTACCTTCCAGGCAAATGTCATCCATTCTCTGGTACCCACAAAATCACCAATGGTATTCCTGGACGTAGGTACGGAGCAGAAGGTGCTGGGCCGTGTATACATAAGCCTGTGGGGTCACCTACGTCGTGCTAGCAACTTCGTTCACCTGTGTTTAGGTGACAGAGGTCCCTCCTACAGGAACACCATGTTCCTGGAAGTCCTCAACGCTGACAGCCCCGGCGAGAGAATCAAAGGAGGAGACTACGACTACAACAACGGCAGGGGCGGAGAGGCACTCGTAGATGACCTGGAAAACCACGAAGGATATTCCATGACCATGGAGGCTGGAATGGTCACGGCTGGGAGTCCTTGCAGGAGGGAGCAGGACTCTCAGTTCTTTATCTGTACTGAGGACGACCCTCACAGGAATTTCACCTGCCCCTTCGGGCGGGTTGTGTCTGGGTTGTATGTGATGAAGGAAGCTGTGTGGCTTGTGGTGACCAAGCAAGTCTGGATCAAAGACTGTGGCTTAGTTCTGGATATTCCTAAGTTCTAAATCCACCCCAGAGTAAGTTCTGGCTTAGTTCTTGAGGTTTCTAAGTTCTAAATTCATCCTAGAGTAAGTTCTGGCTTAGTTCTTGAGGTTTCTAAGTTCTAAATTCACCCCAGAGTAAGTTCTGGCTTAGTTCTTGAGGTTTCTAAGTTCTAAATCTACCCCAGAGTAAGTTCTGGCTTAGTTCTTGAGGTTTCTAAGTTCTAAATTCACCCCAGAGTAAGTTCTGGCTTAGTTCTTGAGGTTTCTAAGTTCTAAATTCACCCCAGAGTTAGTTCTGGCTTAGTTCTTGAGGTTTCTAAGTTCTAAATCCACCCCAGAGTAAGTTCTGGCTTAGTTCTTGAGGGTTCTAAGTTCTAAATTCACCCCAGAGTTAGTTCTGGCTTAGTTCTTGAGGTTTCTAAGTTCTAAATTCACCCCAGAGTAAGTTCTGGCTTAGTTCTTGAGGTTTCTAAGTTCTAAATCCACCCCAGAGTTAGTTCTGGCTTAGTTCTTGAGGTTTCTAAGTTCTAAATCCACCCCAGAGTTAGTTCTGGCTTAGTTCTTGAGGTTTCTAAGTTCTAAATCCACCCCAGAGTAAGTTCTGGCTTAGTTCTTGAGGTTTCTAAGTTCTAAATTCACCCCAGAGTAAGTTCTCGCTTAGTTCTTGAGGTTTCTAAGTTCTAAATCCACCCCAGAGTAAGTTCTGGCTTAGTTCTTGAGGTTTCTAAGTTCTAAATTCACCCCAGAGTTAGTTCTGGCTTAGTTCTTGAGGTTTCTAAGTTCTAAATCCACCCCAGAGTAAGTTCTGGCTTAGTTCTTGAGGTTTCTAAGTTCTAAATCCACCCCAGAGTAAGTTCTGGCTTAGTTCTTGAGGTTTCTAAGTTCTAAATCCACCCCAGAGTAAGTTCTGGCTTAGTTCTTGAGGTTTCTAAGTTCTAAATCCACCCCAGAGTAAGTTCTGGCTTAGTTCTTGAGGTTTCTAAGTTCTAAATTCACCCCAGAGTTAGTTCTGGCTTAGTTCTTGAGGTTTCTAAGTTCTAAATTCACCCCAGAGTAAGTTCTGGCTTAGTTCTTGAGGTTTCTAAGTTCTAAATTCACCCCAGAGTTAGTTCTGGCTTAGTTCTTGACTTTCCGAGACTCTACATTCACCCCAGAGTAAGTCTCAAGTCCCAAATCTGGAACTACAACTCTGGAACGACAAACCTGGAACTACAAGCCTGGAACTCAAAGCCTGAAAACCACAAGCCTGGAATGACAAGCCTGGAACCATAAGTCTGGAATGACAAGCTTTGAACTACAAGCCTGGAACCACAAGCCTAGAACCACAAGCCTGAAACAACAAGCCTGGAACCCACAAGCCTGGAACCCACAAAACCTGGAACCCAAAAGCCTGGAACCACAGGCCTTGAACTACAAGCCTGGAACGACAAGTCTGGAACTACAAACCTGGAACCCACAAGCCTGGAACCACAACCTGGAACCACAAGCCTGTAACCATAAGCCTGGAACCACATGCTTGGAACAACAAGCCTGGAACCCACAAGCCTGGAACAACAAGCCTGGAACCCACAAGCCTGGAACAACAAGCCTGGAACCCACAAGCCTGGAACAAGAAGCCTGGAACCCACAAGCCTGGAACCCACAAGCCTGGAACAACAAGCCTGGAACCCACAAGCCTGTAACAAGAAGCCTGGAACCCACAAGCCTGGAACAACAAGCCTGGAACCCACAAGCCTGGAACCCACAAGCCTGGAACAACAAGCCTGGAACCCACAAGCCTGGAACAACAAGCCTGGAACCCACAAGCCTGGAACCCACAAGCGTGGAACAAGAAGCCTGGAACCCACAAGCGTGGAACAAGAAGCCTGGAACCCACAAGCCTGGAACCCACAAGCCTGGAACTCACAAGCGTGGAACAAGAAGCCTGGAACCCACAAGCCTGGAACAAGAAGCCTGGAACAAGAAGCCTGGAACCCACAAGCCTGGAACCCACAAGCGTGGAACAAGAAGCCTGGAACAAGAAGCCTGGAACCCACAAGCGTGGAACAAGAAGCCTGGAACCCACAAGCCTGGAACAAGAAACCTGGAACAAGAAGCCTGGAACCCACAAGCCTGGAACAAGAAGCCTGGAACAAGAAGCCTGGAACCCACAAGCCTGGAACCCACAAGCCTGGAACAAGAAGCTTGGAACCCACAAGCGTGGAACAAGAAGCCTGGAACCCACAAGCCTGGAACAAGAAGCCTGGAACCCACAAGCGTGGAACAAGAAGCCTGGAACAAGAAGCCTGGAACCCACAAGCCTGGAACCCACAAGCGTGGAACAAGAAGCCTGGAACCAAGAAGCCTGGAACCCACAAGCCTGGAACTGTAAATTAAGACTTGTAAATCCCCATTAGGCTGGAAACATCAATAAATAATCATTTTTTACAGTAAGATTATTACTTACCTTGATTTACAGATTTAAATTTACAGCCTGAGACTCATTTACAAGACGCTGCTCCATTTCCCTCGGATCAAGAGCCTCTGGTAGGGTAACAGGAGCAACAGGCACCTATTTATCCCTGAAAACACTGGAGTCATTAGGTACCCTTCACCTGAGCACCTATTTACATGGCCAGTCACCTTACTCAGGTGAAGGATGGTGTGTTAATGGGAGAAATAGATTTGAAGTCTATCTACTACACTGAGATATATACCTCTCAGTGTATATACACTGAGATATACACCTCTCAGTGTATATACACTGAGATATACACCTCTCAGTGTATATACACTGAGATATACACCTCTCAGTGTATATACACTGAGATATACACCTCTCAGTGTATATACACTGAGATATACACCTCTCAGTGTATATACACTGAGATATACACCTCTCAGTGTATATACACTGAGATATACACCTCTCAGTGTATATACACTGAGATATACACCTCTCAGTGTATATACACTGAGATATACACCTCTCAGTGTATATACACTGAGATATACACCTCTCAGTGTATATACACTGAGATATACACCTCTCAGTGTATATACACTGAGATATACACCTCTCAGTGTATATACACTGAGATATACACCTCTCAGTGTATATACACTGAGATATACACCTCTCAGTGTATATACACTGAGATATACACCTCTCAGTGTATATACACTGAGATATACACCTCTCAGTGTATATACACTGAGATATACACCTCTCAGTGTATATACACTGAGATATACACCTCTCAGTGTATATACACTGAGATATACACCTCTCAGTGTATATACACTGAGATATACACCTCTCAGTGTATATACACTGAGATATACACCTCTCAGTGTATATACACTGAGATATACACCTCTCAGTGTATATACACTGAGATATACACCTCTCAGTGTATATACACTGAGATATACACCTCTCAGTGTATATACACTGAGATATACACCTCTCAGTGTATATACACTGAGATATACACCTCTCAGTGTATATACACTGAGATATACACCTCTTAGTGTATATACACTGAGATATACACCTCTCAGTGTATATACACTGAGATATACACCTCTCAGTGTATATACACTGAGATATACACCTCTCAGTGTATATACACTGAGATATACACCTCTCAGTGTATATACACTGAGATATACACCTCTCAGTGTATATACACTGAGATATACACCTCTCAGTGTATATACACTGAGATATACACCTCTCAGTGTATATACACTGAGATATACACCTCTCAGTGTATATACACTGAGATATACACCTCTCAGTGTATATACACTGAGATATACACCTCTCAGTGTATATACACTGAGATATACACCTCTCAGTGTATATACACTGAGATATACACCTCTCAGTGTATATACACTGAGATATACACCTCTCAGTGTATATACACTGAGATATACACCTCTCAGTGTATATACACTGAGATATACACCTCTCAGTGTATATACACTGAGATATACACCTCTCAGTGTATATACACTGAGATATACACCTCTCAGTGTATATACACTGAGATATACACCTCTCAGTGTATATACACTGAGATATACACCTCTCAGTGTATATACACTGAGATATACACCTCTCAGTGTATATACACTGTGATATACACCTCTCAGTGTATATACACTGAGATATACACCTCTCAGTGTATATACACTGTGATATACACCTCTCAGTGTATATACACTGAGATATACACCTCTCAGTGTATATACACTGAGATATACACCTCTCAGTGTATATACACTGTGATATACACCTCTCAGTGTATATACACTGAGATATACACCTCTCAGTGTATATACACTGTGATATACACCTCTCAGTGTATATACACTGAGATATACACCTCTCAGTGTATATACACTGTGATATACACCTCTCAGTGTATATACACTGAGATATACACCTCTCAGTGTATATACACTGTGATATACACCTCTCAGTGTATATACACTGAGATATACACCTCTCAGTGTATATACACTGAGATATACACCTCTCAGTGTATATACACTGAGAGAGATTTTTTTCTTCGTTCTAAATGAACGTAAGATCATAATTCTGATCAGTTTGAAAATATCTCGTTATTATGAACACGAACGAAATAAAAATATATATAAATTTATATGGAAATACATCCTGTACAGACCTATTTATATATATAAATTATCTGGAATATATATGTGAGAGAGAGAGAGTGAGAGAGACACTAACTTTTGGAACAACACGTAATATTGTGGGATATTTTGGTAGGAGTGGATAGGGTTGGCCAGGGTTGTGGATAGTTGAGGATCCAGTGTGGCTCTAGCCTTGAAGGTGGGTAGTGGACCCGTATGGACCACTGTGTGGACCTGTGGACCGCCCTGTGCCCTTATCTGGACTCAATTGGGCCTTGCAGAAGCCTCTGGTAGTCCTGTGGATCGAACTGTGTAGTCTTCCTGGATCCAGTTGGCCTTCCAGAGGCCTTTGGTGGACTTCTGGACCGCAGTGTTTACTCTTCTGGACCCAACTGGTCTTTCAGAGGCCTTTGGTAGACCTGTGGACCGCACTGTGTACTCTTGTGAACTCAATTGGGCCTTTCAGAAGCCTCTGGTAGACCTTTGGATCGCACTGCGTAGTCTTCCTGGACCCAATTGGTCTTCCAGAAGCCTTTGGTGGACCTCTGGACCACAGTGTTTGCTTTTCTGGACCCAACTGGTCTTTCAGAAGCATTTGTTGGACCTGTGGACTGCACTGTGTACTCTTCCAGACCCAACTGGACTCTCTAAAGCCTTTGGTGGACTGTCCGAGTCTCCTGGCGTCCCGGTGTTTCCCTATCCAGTGCTTGGTTCCTATTCTGTTTCTCTTATTGCGTTGTATGGTCCAATTCGCGGTCCACTGAACCTCGGAGAGTGGATCCCACACAACGGGTGCATAAACGGATGCCCCTGTTGAAGCAACAACAGTAAACAGGACCATTTTTGGGTCTTACTGCGATCTATTGTCAAACACTTCCCACTGGATAGTAATCTATCGGATAGATTTACGTCTATCCAAAGGGACGCGTCGCCAAGGTCATCCGGAAATTATTTCCGGAGATAAATCATCAATTTCCAGAAATAAAAATCATTAATTTCCCACCCAATTAGTCATCAATTCCTTGCAATATGCGAATCAATTCATCAATCCCTGCAACTCACGTCTGATGATCTATCAACTGCAGGTAAGATAGACTGTATATAAATTGCAATGGTGGGTCTATCTCAGTGTATATACACTGAATTATACATCTCTCAGGGTATATACACTGAAATATACACTGAGATATACACCTCTCAGTGTATATACACTGAAATTTACACCTCACAGTGTATATATACACACACACACAGAGGAATATACATCCGTCAGTGTGCATAACCTTGGACTTAAACATATCACATGAAACCAGGTCCGTGGACCAGTCGAGTTGCAAGTCAACTCTGTTGCAATCCTGCAACAACACTTAATATTCTTCAATTTTTGCTAATTACCTACGTAGGTGCTACGGTAGGTCATCCATGGGCGACCTAATGGCCTCTGGTAGTAGGTGCAGGAAGGGGATCTGCTTTTGGGACCTGTTTTTGGGGTAAGTAGGTCGGCTCAAGACCTCAGGGACTCGGAGGACAGGTGTGTGTTGTAATCAGGTACCCGAAGCGGTATCTAATTACTCCTTAGCCTTGGGGATACCTGATTACTGTGGCTGTTAGGTGTGTAGTTAAGTTGTGTGTGCAAACGACGGCATAGAAAGAGAGTCTTAGGACACAGGGACACAGGTGAAGGATGTCAGGACACAGGGTAAGGGAGGACACAGGGACACAGGTGAAGGATGTCAGGACACAGGGTAAGGGAGGACACAGGGACACAGGTGAAGGATGTCAGGACACAGGGTAAGGGAGGACACAGGGACACAGGTGAAGGATGTCAGGACACAGGGTAAGGGAGGACACAGGGACACAGGTGAAGGATGTCAGGACATAGGGTAAGGGAGGACACAGGGTAAGGAAGGACACGGGGGGTGAGGGAGGACACAGGGTAAGGAAGGACACGGGGGAGAAGGGAGGACACAGGGTGGAAGAGGATGTCAGGACACGGGGAGTGGCTACGCACTCAGGCATGGCCGGACACGCACCGGATGCTGCGTCTGGCTGTTTCCTCTCACCTAGCAAACTATCTGGCCAACCCAACCTCTCAGAACCTCCAGAATACCCCAGAAACCCCCAAGTACTGAAACTTCACCCAGGTCCCTCAGTGTATATACACTGAGACGTGTATATCTCAGTGTATATAAAATGAGAGGTGTATATCTCAGTGTATATAAAATGAGAGGTGTATATCTCAGTGTATATATACTGTGAGGTGTATATCTCAGTGTATATACATTGAGAGGTGTATATCTCAGTGTACATAAAATGAGAGGTGTATATCTCAGTGTATATATACTGTGAGGTGTATATCTCAGTGTATATACATTGAGAGGTGTATATCTCAGTGTATATATACTGTGAGGTGTATATCTCAGTGTATATACATTGAGAGGTGTATATCTCAGTGTATATATACTGTGAGGTGTATATCTCAGTGTATATACACTGAGAGGTGTATATCTCAATGTATATACACTGAGAGGTGTATATCTCAGTGTATATACACTGAGAGGTGTATATCTCAGTGTATATACACTGACAGGTGTATATCTCAGTGTATATACACTGGGAGGTGTATATCTCAGTGTATATACACTGAGAGGTGTATATCTCAGTGTATATACACTGGGAGGTGTATATCTCAGTGTATATACACTGGTAGTTTACATTAATCAGTATTTTAGGTATTAAAGTATTCTTGACTGGTGGTGACCAGGTGACCTGCAGCCTTAATGACCCTGGTGTAGTAGATAGACTTTAAACCCCATTAACCAACCAACCTGTCTTAATGACCCTGGTGTAGTAGATAGACTTTAAACCCCATTAACCAACCAACCAGTCTTAATGACCCTGGTGTAGTAGATAGACTTTAAACCCCCAATGAACCGTTAAGACTAGTTGTGTATATATATACACACCACACAAATACACATATATACACCGCATATACACAGCAGAACTCCACAAGAAGTCAGTGCAAAGTGGCACTGACAGTCTAGTAAAAATCTGGGGTGATTTCACTGCAGTCGAAGTAGTAATCTTCCATCAATTCCAGATTCATTTTGGTTGAGATTGATGTCTGTGGATGATTGCTGAGGTGGTGGTCCCTGTGGCAGGTCCCAGACCAGGTCTTACTGTTGGGTCCCTGTGGCAGGTCCCAGACCAGGTCTTACTGTTGGGTCCCTGTGGCAGGTCCCATACCAGGTCTTACTGTTGGGTCCCTGTGGCATGTCCCAGACCAGGTCTTACTGTTGGGTCCCTGTGGCATGTCCCAGACCAGGTCTTACTGTTGGGTCCCTGTGGCAGGTCCCAGACTAGGTCTTACTGTTGGGTCCCTGTGGCAGGTCCCAGACCAGGTCTTACTGTTGGGTCCCTGTGGCATGTCCCATACCAGGTCTTACTGTTGGGTCCCTGTGGCAGGTCCCAGACCAGGTCTTACTGTTGGGTCCCTGTGGCAGGTCCCAGACCACGTCTTACTGTTGGGTCCCTGTGGCAGGTCCCAGACCAGGTCTTACTGTTGGGTCCCTGTGGCAGGTCCCAGACAAGGTCTTGCAAATTGGGTCACACAGCACAGGTCAGGAAATACTGAGAAATAGTGAAATATATCTGTGATCTGATGTGTTGGGGAAGTTGAACGTCCAGAGATGCTGTTAGCGGATGATTGTACCTCCCTGGATGATTGTACCTCCCTGGATGGTAGTACCTCCCTGGATGATTGTACCTCCCTGGATGATTGTACCTCCCTGGATGGTAGTACCTCCCTGGATGATTGTACCTCCCTGGATGATTGTACCTCCCTGGATGGTAGTACCTCCCTGGATGATTGTACCTCCCTGGATGATTGTACCTCCCTGGATGGTAGTACCTCCCTGGATGATTGTACCTCCCTGGATGATTGTACCTCCCTGGATGGTAGTACCTCCCTGGATGGTAGTACCTCCCTGGATGGTAGTACCTCCCTGGATGGTTGTACCTCCCTGGTTGATTGTACCTCCCTGGATGATTGTACCACCCTGGATGGTAGTACCTCCCTGGCTGATTGTACCTTCCTGGATGATTGTACCTCCCTGGATGATTGTACCTCCCTGGATGATTGTACCTCCCTGGATGATTGTACCACCCTGGATGGTAGTACCTCCCTGGCTGATTGTACCTTCCTGGATGATTGTACCTCCCTGGATGATTGTACCTCCCTGGATGATTGTACCTCCCTGGATGACTGTACCTCCCTGGATGATTGTACCTCCCTGGATGATTGTACCTCCCTGGATGGTTGTACCTCCCTGGATGGTTGTACCTCCCTGGATGGTAGTACCTCCCTGGATGGTAGTACCTCCCTGGATGGTAGTACCTCCCTGGATGGTAGTACCTCCCTGGATGATTGTACCTCCCTGGATGGTTGTACCTCCCTGGATGGTTGTACCTCCCTGGATGGTAGTACCTCCCTGGATGATTGTACCTCCCTGGATGGTAGTACCTCCCTGGATGGTAGTACCTCCCTGGATGGTAGTACCTCCCTGGATGGTTGTACCACCCTGGATGGTAGTACCTCCCTGCATGGTAGTACCTCCCTGGATGATTGTACCTCCCTGGATGGTTGTACCTCCCTGGATGGTTGTACCTCCCTGGATGGTAGTACCTCCCTGGATGGTAGTACCTCCCTGGATGGTAGTACCTCCCTGGATGATTGTACCTCCCTGGATGGTAGTACCTCCCTGGATGGTTGTACCTCCCTGGATGGTAGTACCTCCCTGGATGGTTGTACCTCCCTGGATGGTAGTACCTCCCTGGATGGTAGTACCTCCCTGGATGATTGTACCTCCCTGGATGGTAGTACATCCCTGGATGGTAGTACCTCCCTGGATGGTAGTACCTCCCTGGATGGTTGTACCTCCCTGGATGGTAGTACCTCCCTGGATGGTAGTACCTCCCTCGATGGTTGTACCTCCCTGGATGGTTGTACCTCCCTGGATGGTAGTACCTCCCTGGATGGTAGTACCTCCCTGGATGGTAGTACCTCCCTGGATGGTAGTACCTCCTTGGATGGTTGTACCTCCCTGGATGGTAGTACCTCCCTGGATGGTAGTACCTCCCTGGATGGTAGTACCTCCCTGGATGGTAGTACCTCCCTGGATGGTAGTACCTCCCTGGATGGTAGTACCTCCCTGGATGGTAGTACCTCCCTGGATGGTTGTACCTCCCTGGATGGTAGTACCTCCCTGGATGGTAGTACCTCCCTGGATGGTAGTACCTCCCTGGATGGTTGTACCTCCCTGGATGGTAGTACCTCCCTGGATGGTAGTACCTCCCTGGATGGTAGTACCTCCCTGGATGGTAGTACCTCCCTGGACGGTAGTACCTCCCTGGATGTTAGTTCCTCCCTGGATGGTAGTACCTCCCGGGATGGTTGTACCTCCCTGGACGGTAGTACCTCCCTGGATGGTAGTACCTCCCTGGATGGTAGTACCTCCCTGGATGGTAGTACCTCCCTGGATGGTAGTACCTCCCTGGATGGTAGTACCTCCCTGGATGGTAGTACCTCCCTGGATGGTTGTACCTCCCTGGATGGTAGTACCTCCCTGGATGGTAGTACCTCCCTGGATGGTAGTACCTCCCTGGATGGTTGTACCTCCCTGGATGGTAGTACCTCCCTGGATGGTAGCACCTCCCTGGATGGTAGTACCTCCCTGGATGGTTGTACCTCCCTGGATGGTAGCACCTCCCTGGATGGTAGTACCTCCCTGGATGGTAGTACCTCCCTGGATGGTAGTACCTCCCTGGATGGTTGTACCTCCCTGGATGGTAGCACCTCCCTGGATGGCAGTACCTCCCTGGATGGTAGCACCTCCCTGGATGGTTGTACCTCCCTGGATGGTAGCACCTCCCTGGATGGTAGTACCTCCCTGGATGGTAGTACCTCCCTGGATGGTAGTACCTCCCTGGATGGTAGTACCTCCCTGGATGGTAGTACCTCCCTGGATGATTGTACCTCCCTGGATGGTAGCACCTCCCTGGATGGTAGTACCTCCCTGGATGGTTGTACCTCCCTGGATGGTAGTACCTCCCTGGATGATTGTACCTCCCTGGATGATTGTACCTCCCTGGATGGTAGCACCTCCCTGGATGGTTGTACCCCCCTGGATGGTAGCACCTCCCTGGATGGTAGTACCTCCCTGGATGGTAGTACCTCCCTGGATGATTGTACCTCCCTGGATGCTTGTACCTCCCTGGATGGTAGTACCTCCCTGGATGGTAGTACCTCCCTGGATGGTAGTACCTCCCTGGATGGTAGTACCTCCCTGGATGGTAGTACCTCCCTGGATGGTAGTACCTCCCTGGATGATTGTACCTCCCTGGATGATTGTACCTCCCTGGATGGTAGCACCTCCCTGGGTGGTTGTACCTCCCTGGATGGTAGTACCTCCCTGGATGGTAGTACCTCCCTGGATGGTAGTACCTCCCTGGATGGTAGTACCTCCCTGGATGATTGTACCTCCCTGGATGATTGTACCTCCCTGGATGGTAGTACCTCCCTGGATGGTAGTACCTCCCTGGATGGTAGTACCTCCCTGGATGGTAGTACCTCCCTGGATGGTAGTACCTCCCTGGATGGTAGTACCTCCCTGGATGATTGTACCTCCCTGGATGATTGTACCTCCCTGGATGGTAGCACCTCCCTGGATGGTTGTACCTCCCTGGATGGTAGTACTGAACGCCAGGAGAGACAGATAGATAGATAGATAGATAGATAGATAGATAGATAGATAGATAGATAGATAGACAGATAGATAGATAGATAGATAGATAGATAGATAGATAGATAGATAGATAGACAGATAGATAGATAGATAGATAGATAGATAGATAGATAGATAGATAGATAGATAGATAAATAGATAGATAGATAGATAGACAGATAGATAGATAGATAGATAGATAGATAGATAGAGAGAGAATTTCCCGGCTCAAAAATTTCCCCAATTTCAGGTATTTCCCAACCGGAAGTATCCTCAGGTGTTCCCTGTGACTCATATATTGATGAATAAGACACATGTACAACACCTGGGTGTCTTTATTGATGAATAAGACACATGTACAACACCTGGGTGACTTTATTGATGAATAAGACACATGTACAACACCTGGGTGACTTTATTGATGAATAAGACACATGTACAACACCTGGGTGACTTTATTGATGAATAAGACACATGTACAACACCTGGGTGACTTTACTGATGAATAAGACACATGTACAACACCTGGGTGACTTTATTGATGAATAAGACACATGTACAACACCTGGGTGACTTTATTGATGAATAAGACACATGTACAACACCTGGGTGACTTTATTGATGAATAAGACACATGTGCAACACCTGGGTGACTTTACTGATGAATAAGACACATGTACAACACCTGGGTGACTTTATTGATGAATAAGACACATGTACAACACCTGGGTGACTTTATTAATGAATAAGACACATGTGCAACACCTGGGTGACTTTACTGATGAATAAGACACATGTACAACACCTGGGTGACTTTATTGATGAATAAGACACATGTAAAACACCTTTGTGACTTTATTGATGAATAAGACACATGTACAACACCTGGGTGACTTTATTGATGAATAAGACACATGTACAACACCTGGGTGACTTTATTGATGAATAAGACACATGTGCAACACCTGGGTGACTTTACTGATGAATAAGACACATGTACAACACCTGGGTGACTTTATTGATGAATAAGACACATGTACAACACCTGGGTGACTTTATTAATGAATAAGACACATGTGCAACACCTGGGTGACTTTATTGATGAATAAGACACATGTACAACACCTGGGTGACTTTATTGATGAATAAGACACATGTACAACACCTGGGTGACTTTATTGATGAATAAGACACATGTACAACACCTGGGTGACTTTATTGATGAATAAGACACATGTACAACACCTGGGTGACTTTATTGATGAATAAGACACATGTAAAACACCTTTGTGACTTTATTGATGAATAAGACACATGTACAACACCTGGGTGACTTTATTGATGAATAAGACACATGTGCAACACCTGGGTGACTTTATTGATGAATAAGACACATGTACAACACCTGGGTGACTTTATTGATGAATAAGACACATGTAAAACACCTTTGTGACTTTATTGATGAATAAGACACATGTACAACACCTGGGTGACTTTATTGATGAATAAGACACATGTACAACACCTGGGTGACTTTATTGATGAATAAGACACATGTAAAACACCTTTGTGACTTTATTGATGAATAAGACACATGTACAACACCTGGGTGACTTTATTGATGAATAAGACACATGTGCAACACCTGGGTGACTTTATTGATGAATAAGACACATGTACAACACCTGGGTGACTTTATTGATGAATAAGACACATGTAAAACACCTTTGTGACTTTATTGATGAATAAGACACATGTACAACACCTGGGTGACTTTATTGATGAATAAGACACATGTACAACACCTGGGTGACTTTATTGATGAATAAGACACATGTAAAACACCTTTGTGACTTTATTGATGAATAAGACACATGTACAACACCTGGGTGACTTTATTGATGAATAAGACACATGTGCAACACCTGGGTGACTTTATTGATGAATAAGACACATGTACAACACCTGGGTGACTTTATTGATGAATAAGGCACATGTAAAACACCTAGGGGACTTTATTGATGAATAAGACACATGTACAACACCTGGGTGTCTTTATTGATGAATAAGACACATGTACAACACCTGGGTGACTTTATTGATGAATAAGACACATGTACAACACCTGGGTGACTTTATTGATGAATAAGACACATGTACAACACCTGGGTGACTTTATTGATGAATAAGACACATGTACAACACCTGGATGACTTTATTGATGAATAAGACACATGTACAACACCTGGGTGACTTTATTGATGAATAAGACACATGTACAACACCTGGGTGACTTTATTGATGAATAAGACACATGTACAACACCTGGATGACTTTATTGATGAATAAGACACATGTACAACACCTGGGTGACTTTATTGATGAATAAGGCACATGTAAAACACCTAGGGGACTTTATTGATGAATAAGACACATGTACAACACCTGGGTGTCTTTATTGATGAATAAGACACATGTACAACACCTGGGTGACTTTATTGATGAATAAGACACATGTACAACACCTGGGTGACTTTATTGATGAATAAGACACATGTACAACACCTGGGTGACTTTATTGATGAATAAGACACATGTACAACACCTGGGTGACTTTATTGATGAATAAGGCACATGTAAAACACCTAGGGGACTTTATTGATGAATAAGACACATGTACAACACCTGGGTGACTTTATTGATGAATAAGACACATGTACAACACCTGTGTGACTTTATTGATGAATAAGACACATGTACAACACCTGTGTGACTTTATTGATGAATAAGACACATGTACAACACCTGGGTGACTTTATTGATGAATAAGACACATGTACAACACCTGTGTGACTTTATTGATGAATAAGACACATGTACAACACCTGGGTGTCTTTATTGATGAATAAGACACATGTACAACACCTGGGTGACTTTATTGATGAATAAGACACATGTACAACACCTGGGTGACTTTATTGATGAATAAGACACATGTACAACACCTGGGTGACTTTATTGATGAATAAGACACATGTACAACACCTGGGTGACTTTATTGATGAATAAGACACATGTACAACACCTGGGTGTCTTTATTGATGAATAAGACACATGTACAACACCTGGGTGACTTTATTGATGAATAAGACACATGTACAACACCTGGGTGACTTTATTGATGAATAAGACACATGTACAACACCTGGGTGACTTTATTGATGAATAAGACACATGTACAACACCTGGGGGACTTTATTGATGAATAAGACACATGTACAACACCTGGGTGACTTTATTGATGAATAAGACACATGTACAACACCTGGGTGACTTTATTGATGAATAAGACACATGTACAACACCTAGGTGTCTTTATTGATGAATAAGACACATGTACAACACCTGGGTGACTTTATTGATGAATAAGACACATGTACAACACCTGGGTGACTTTATTGATGAATAAGACACATGTACAACACCTGGGTGACTTTATTGATGAATAAGACACATGTACAACACCTGGGTGACTTTATTGATGAATAAGACACATGTACAACACCTGGGTGACTTTATTGATGAATAAGACACATGTACAACACCTGGGTGACTTTATTGATGAATAAGACACATGTACAACACCTGGGTGACTTTATTGATGAATAAGACACATGTACAACACCTGGGTGACTTTATTGATGAATAAGACACATGTACAACACCTAGGTGTCTTTATTGATGAATAAGACACATGTACAACACCTGGGTGACTTTATTGATGAATAAGACACATGTACAACACCTGGGTGACTTTATTGATGAATAAGACACATGTACAACACCTGGATGACTTTATTGATGAATAAGACACATGTACAACACCTGGGTGACTTTATTGATGAATAAGACACATGTACAACACCTGGATGACTTTATTGATGAATAAGACACATGTACAACACCTGGGTGACTTTATTGATGAATA
This sequence comes from Cherax quadricarinatus, assembly GCF_038502225.1. Classification (NCBI taxonomy): domain Eukaryota; kingdom Metazoa; phylum Arthropoda; class Malacostraca; order Decapoda; family Parastacidae; genus Cherax; species Cherax quadricarinatus. The sequence continues at coordinate 464,306 of NW_027195033.1, forward strand.
AGACACATGTACAACACCTGGGTGACTTTATTGATGAATAAGACACCTGTACAACACCTGGGTGACTTTATTGATGAATAAGACACATGTACAACACCTGGGTGACTTTATTGATGAATAAGACACATGTACAACACCTGGATGACTTTATTGATGAATAAGACACATGTACAACACCTGGGTGACTTTATTGATGAATAAGACACATGTACAACACCTGGATGACTTTATTGATGAATAAGACACATGTACAACACCTGGGTGACTTTATTGATGAATAAGACACATGTACAACACCTGGGTGACTTTATTGATGAATAAGACACATGTACAACACCTGGGTGACTTTATTGATGAATAAGACACATGTACAACACCTGGATGACTTTATTGATGAATAAGACACATGTACAACACCTGGGTGACTTTATTGATGAATAAGACACATGTACAACACCTAGGTGACTTTATTGATGAATAAGACACATGTACAACACCTAGGTGACTTTATTGATGAATAAGACACATGTACAACACCTGGATGACTTTATTGATGAATAAGACACATGTACAACACCTGGGTGACTTTATTGATGAATAAGACTCATGTACAACACCTGGGTGACTTTATTGATGAATAAGACACATGTACAACACCTGGATGACTTTATTGATGAATAAGACACATGTACAACACCTGGGTGTGGTTGTACCCACGGACCGTGGTCCATAAGCCACTGTGGTTCTTAACGTACCCATGGACCGTGGTCCATAAGCCACTGTGGTTCTTAACGTACCCACGGACCGTGGTCCATAAGCCACTGTGGTTCTTAACGTACCCATGGACCGTGGTCCATAAGCCACTGTGGTTCTTAACGTACCCATGGACCGTGGTCCATAAGCCACTGTGGTTCTTAACGTACCCATGGACCGTGGTCCATAAGCCACTGTGGTTCTTAACGTACCCATGGACCGTGGTCCATAAGCCACTGTGGTTCTTAACGTACCCATGGACCGTGGTCCATAAGCCACTGTGGTTCTTAAGGGAACCCATGGACCGTGGTCCATAAGCCACTGTGGTTCTTAACGTACCCATGGACCGTGGTCCACAAGCCACTGTGGTTCTTAACGTACCCATGGACCGTGGTCCATAAGCCACTGTGGTTCTTAATGTACCCACGGACCGTGGTCCATAAGCCACTGTGGTTCTTAACGTACCCATGGACCGTGGTCCATAAGCCACTGTGGTTCTTAATGTACCCACGGACCGTGGTCCATCAAGCTGTCAGTTTTATCCGGCTTTGGAAATGCCGGTCATGGTCTTCTTAAACGACCGAGCCCTAATACTATCTTGGGGTATTCTGGGGTAACTTAGGGACAGGTCACCATACTTGTGACCAGCAGACAGACGGGTCACCATACTTGTGACCAGCAGACAGACGGGTCACCATACTTGTGACCAGCAGACAGACGGGTCACCATACTTGTGACCAGCAGACAGACGGGTCACCATACTTGTGACCAGCAGACAGACGGGTCACCATACTTGTGACCAGCAGACAGACGGGTCACCATACTTGTGACCAGCAGACAGACAGGTCACCATACTTGTGACCAGCAGACAGACGGGTCACCATACTTGTGACCAGCAGACAGACGGGTCACCATACTTGTGACCAGCAGACAGACAGGTCACCATACTTGTGTCCAGCAGACAGACAGGTCACCATACTTGTGACCAGCAGACAGACGGGTCACCATACTTGTGTCCAGCAGACAGACGGGTCACCATACTTGTGTCCAGCAGACAGACAGGTCACCATACTTGTGTCCAGCAGACAGACGGGTCACCATACTTGTGACCAGCAGACAGACAGGTCACCATACTTGTGACCAGCAGACAGACAGGTCACCATACTTGTGACCAGCAGACAGACAGGTCAGCATACTTGTGTCCAGCAGACAGACAGGTCACCATACTTGTGACCAGCAGACAGACGGGTCACCATACTTGTGACCAGCAGACAGACGGGTCACCATACTTGTGTCCAGCAGACAGACGGGTCACCATACTTGTGACCAGCAGACAGACAGGTCACCATACTTGTGACCAGCAGACAGACAGGTCACCATACTTGTGACCAGCAGACAGACAGGTCACCATACTTGTGACCAGCAGACTGACAGGTCAGCATACTTGTGACCAGCAGACAGACAGGTCACCATACTTGTGACCAGCAGACAGACAGGTCAGCATACTTGTGACCAGCAGACAGACAGGTCACCATACTTGTGACCAGCAGACAGACAGGTCACCATACTTGTGACCAGCAGACAGGTCACTATACTTGTGACCAGCAGACAGACAGGTCACCATACTTGTGACCAGCAGACAGACAGGTCACCATACTTGTGTCCAGCAGACAGACAGGTCACCACACTTGTGCTCAGCAGACAGACAGGTCACCATACTTGTGACCAGCAGACAGACAGGTCACCATACTTGTGACCAGCAGACAGACAGGTCTCCATACTTGTGACCAGCAGACAGACAGGTCACCATACTTGTGTCCAGCAGACAGACAGGTCACCATACTTGTGTCCAGCAGACAGACAGGTCAGCCTACTTGTGACCAGCAGACAGACAGGTCACCATACTTATGTCCAGCAGACAGACAGGTCACCATTCTTGTGACCAGCAGACAGACAGATCACCATACTTGTGACCAGCAAACAGACAGATCACCATACTTGTGACCAGCAGACAGACACGTCACCATACTTGTGACCAGCAGACAGACACGTCACCATACTTGTGACCAGCAGACAGACAGGTCACCATACTTGTGACCAGCAGACAGACAGGTCAGCCTACTTGTGACCAGCAGACAGACAGGTCACCATACTTATGTCCAGCAGACAGACAGGTCACCATACTTGTAACCAGCAGACAGACAGATCACCATACTTGACCAGCAGACAGACAGGTCACCATACTTGTGACCAGCAGACAGACAGGTCACCATACTTGTGACCAGCAGACAGACAGGTCACCATACTTGTGACCAGCAGACAGACACGTCACCATACTTGTGACCAGCAGACAGACACGTCACCATACTTGTGACCAGCAGACAGACAGGTAACCATACTTGTGACCAGCAGACAGACACGTCACCATACTTGTGTTATTGTTAGAGGTCACCACTAGAGGTCATTAGAGGTCACCACTAGATGGTATTACTAGAGATCACCACTAGAGGTCACTAGAGGTCACCAGTCTTAAGTAGGTGGGTGGTGGTGGGCAGAGAACATTGAACTCTGAGTGGGGGTGTAAGTTTGGACTGGAGGTCAAGGGGAGGTCACGAGAGGTCAGAGGTCACATGGGGAGTTTGACAGGTGATGTGCCTGGCCTCTTGTAGGTGGGTGATGGTGATACTGAGGTGTAGGTGGGTGATGGTGATACTGGGGTGTAGGTGGGTGATGGTGATACTGGGGTGTAGGTGGGTGATGGTGATACTGGGGTGTAGGTGGGTGATGGTGATACTGGGGTGTAGGTGGGTGATGGTGAGACTGGGGTGTAGGTGGGTGATGGTGAGACTGGGGTGTAGGTGGGTGATGGTGATACTGGGGTGTAGGTGGGTGATGGTGATACTGGGGTGTAGGTGGGAGATGGGGATACTGGGGTGTAGGTGGGTGATGGTGATACTGGGGTGTAGGTGGGTGATGGTGATACTGGGGTGTAGGTGGGTGATGGTGATACTGGGGTGTAGGTGGGTGATTGTGATACTGGGGTGTATGTGGGTGATGGTGATACTGGGGTGTAGGTGGGTGATGGTGATACTGGGGTGTAGGTGGGTGATGGTGATACTGGGGTGTAGGTGGGAGATGGGGATACTGGGGTGTAGGTGGGTGATGGTGATACTGGGGTGTAGGTGGGTGATGGTGATACTGGGGTGTAGGTGGGTGATGGTGATACTGGGGTGTAGGTGGGTGATGGTGATACTGGGGTGTATGTGGGTGATGGTGATACTGGGGTGTAGGTGGGTGATGGTGATACTGGGGTGTAGGTGGGTGATGGTGATACTGGGGTGTAGGTGGGTGATGGTGATACTGGGGTGTAGGTGGGTGATGGCGATACTGGGGTGTAGGTGGGTGATGATGATACTGGGGTGTAGGTGGGTGATGGTGATACTGGGGTGTAGGTGGGTGATGGTGATACTGGGGTGTAGGTGGGTGATGGCGATACTGGGGTGTAGGTGGGTGATGATGATACTGGGGTGTAGGTGGGTGATGGTGATACTGGGGTGTAGGTGGGTGATGGTGATACTGGGGTGTAGGTGGGTGATGGTGATACTGGGGTGTAGGTGGGTGATGGTGATACTGGGGTGTAGGTGGGTGATGGTGATACTGGGGTGTAGGTGGGTGATGGTGATACTGGGGTGTAGGTGGGTGATAGTGATACTGGGGTGTAGGTGGGTGATGGTGATACTGGGGTGTAGGTGGGTGATGGTGATACTGGAGTGTAGGTGGGTGACAGTGATACTGGAGTGTAGGTGGGTGATAGTGATACTGGAGTGTAGGTGGGTGATAGTGATACTGGGGTGTAGGTGGGTGATGGTGATACTGGGGTGTAGGTGGGAGATAGTGATACTGGGGTGTAGGTGGGTGATAGTGATACTGGGGTGTAGGTGGGTGATGGTGATACTGGGGTGTAGGTGGGTGATAGTGATACTGGGGTGTAGGTGGGTGATGGTGATACTGGGGTGTAGGTGGGTGATGGTGATACTGGGGTGTAGGTGGGTGATGGTGATACTGGAGTGTAGGTGGGTGATAGTGATACTGGAGTGTATTTGGGTGATGGTGATACTGGAGTGTAGGTGGGTGATAGTGATACTGGGGTGTAGGTGGGTGATGGTGATACTGGGGTGTAGGTGGGTGATAGTGATACTGGGGTGTAGGTGGGTGATAGTGATACTGGGGTGTAGGTGGGTGATGGTGATACTGGGGTGTAGGTGGGTGATGGTGATACTGGAGTGTAGGTGGGTGATAGTGATACTGCAGTGTAGGTGGGTGATAGTGATACTGGAGTGTAGGTGGGTGATAGTGATACTGGGGTGTAGGTGGGTGATGGTGATACTGGGGTGTAGGTGGGAGATAGTGATACTGGGGTGTAGGTGGGTGATGGTGATACTGGGGTGTAGGTGGGTGATAGTGATACTGGGGTGTAGGTGGGTGATAGTGATACTGGGGTGTAGGTGGGTGATAGTGATACTGGGGTGTAGGTGGGTGATGGTGATACTGGGGTGTAGGTGGGTGATGGTGATACTGGGGTGTAGGTGGGTGATGGTGATACTGGGGTGTAGGTGGGAGATAGTGAAAAAGAGAGTGAGGTATCACACACACACACACACACACACACACACACACACACACACACACACAAAGAAGGCCGCAGACGGAGTACAGTCTAGGGGGTCAGAGACTACAAACCTCACTCAAGGAAAAAGATCTTGGGGTGAGTATAACACCAGGCACATCTCCTGAAGCGCACATCAACCAAATAACTGCTGCAGCATATGGGCGCCTAGCAAACCTCAGAACAGCATTCCGACATCTTAATAAGGAATCGTTCAGGACCCTGTACACCGTATACGTTAGGCCCATATTGGAGTATGCGGCACCAGTTTGGAACCCACACCTAGCCAAGCACGTAAAGAAACTAGAGAAAGTGCAAAGGTTTGCAACAAGACTAGTCCCAGAGCTAAGAGGTATGTCCTACGAGGAGAGGTTAAGGGAAATCAACCTGACGACACTGGAGGACAGGAGAGATAGGGGGGACATGATAACGACATACAAAATACTGAGAGGAATTGACAAGGTGGACAAAAACAGGATGTTCCAGAGATTGGACACAGTAACAAGGGGACACAGTTGGAAGCTAAAGACACAGATGAATCACAGGGATGTTAGGAAGTATTTCTTCAGCCACAGAGTAGTCAGTAAGTGGAATAGTTTGGGAAGCGATGTAGTGGAGGCAGGATCCATACATAGCTTTAAGCAGAGGTACGATAAAGCTCACGGCTCAGGGAGAGTGACCTAGTAGCGATCAGTGAAGAGGCGGGGCCAGGAGCTCGGACTCGACCCCCGCAACCTCAACTAGGTGAGTACAACTAGGTGAGTACACACACATGGGAGAGAGGACTGGGAGGCAGAGCTCACGCGAAGAGAGGAGGAGTGGGGAAGGAAGCTGGAAGAGATCAGCAAGAAAATGGAAGAGAAAATAGCTGAGTAGAGCAGGAAATGGGAATTACAAATCACAGCAGCTAGAGCTAATATACAGAGCTTAGTAGAAAAACTAAAGAGTCTGAAACAGCCTAAAGAACCGAAGGACAGTACAGCCATGACAACAAGAGCTACTATACCAGTCACTGATGAGGGGACAGTAGGGGACAAAGGAGATATACTGTACGCGATGACCCTGTCGGACCCAAGGGGAGCCTGGGAAAAGGCAGGGAGAACAGCAAGAACTAATGAGGGGACTAAAGTCAATGGAGCTTAACTATACACAGGGATGGATATGGGGTGCACATAAACTAGCCACTTTGGTGGCAAAATCTAATCTATACACAGAGGCTCTAACAGATAACTGCTATGTCCAGGAACAAATAAGCAGAGGGACACCAGATAGGGAAGAGACAGTAAGAAGCAATGCATCAATGGCAGTGGGAAGATGAAAGGGAGAGGGTCATTTTTGTCTATGGGCTCCAAGAAGTAGATGGGGAAACTTATGACGCAATGAAACAGGAGGAGAAAAAAACGATTGAAAGCATCATGAAAGCAATAGGAGAGGACGACATGACTGAGCTGACAAATTTTCAGAGAATTGGGTGGTTTGCGAGGGGAAAAAAGCGTCCAGTCGAAGTGATTTTCAAGGCAGAGTCAGCTCGAAACCGGATCCTGCAGGAGAAAGCACACCTAAGGGACAATCAGGTGTTCCAGAGTGTGTACCTCAACCGAGACAGAACACAAGAAGAAAGGATGACACTGAAAGAGAGGGTGCAACATCACAAGGAGGTATGGGAGGCAAGGAAGGTGGAGAGCAGGAGAAATCAGGCCCACGTGGAAGAACAAACACAACCCCCTCCAGTACCACCCACAGAAGGAACGCAACCATGGGAATCCCAAAGCAACCAAACGACCTAACCCAAAACCCACTCACTGCACCCTCTGCCCCCATCCCCCTCAGTACAAACCCCACTCCCACAGAAACCCACAGTAACCCACACATCCCCCTCTGCATAAACCCCACCCCCACAGTAACCCTCAGAAACCCGTACATCCCCCTCAGCTCAAACCCCACTCCCACACAAACCCACAGTAACCCACACAATGTACCCTCTCCCCCCCTCCCCCTCACCACAAACCCCACCCCTCACAGTAACCCACAGCAACTCACACACTGTACCCTCTATCCCCATCCCCCTCACCACAACCCCCTTCCCCACTGTAACCCCCATAGGCCCTCTTCCCCCATCCCCCTCACCACCACCCCCATCCCCACTGAAACCCCCCATAGGCCCTCTGCCCCCACACCCCACACCACAGACCCCACCCCCACACCAACCCCCTATAGGCCCCTGCTTCCCCTAACCCACCTCTCTCCCCAGACCACAGTTGTTGAAAAGAAGTTGAAGGTTTGGTACACGAACGTGGATGGAAAAAAGAATAAATGTGAGAAGTGGCATGAAAGAATCAAGGAGATGTACCCAGACATTGTAGCGGTTACAGAAACAAAACTCACTGGGATAATAACAGATGCAGTCTTCCCACCCGGATATCAGATCCTGAGGAAGGATAGAAGGAGCAGGGGGGAGGAGGGGTTGCACTACTAATAAAAAACCGGTGGGGTTATCAAGAAATGGAAGGAATGGACGAGATTGGAGAAAGGGATTACATAGTAGGTACAGTTCAGTCAGAGGAACACAAGGTAGTCATTGCAGTTATGTATAATCCACCACAGAACTGCAGGAGGCCAAGAGAGGAATATGATGAGTGCAACAGAGCAATGGTGGACACTCTAGCTGAGGTGGCAAGAAGGGCTCACTCAAGTAGAGCGAAGTTAATGGTCATGGGTGACTTCAATCACAGGGAGATTGATTGGGAAAACCTGGAGCCACATGGGGGGTCCCAAAACATGGAGAGCCAAGATGATGGATGTGGTGCTAGCAAATCTCATGCACCAACATGTTAGGGATACTACCAGAGAGAGGGGAGGATGAACCAGCAAGACTGGACCTCGTGTTCACCCTGAGTAGCTCAGACATTGAGCACATCACATATGAATGGCCCCTTGGAGCTAGTGACCATGTAGTTATGAGCTTTGAATACATCGTGGAGCTAAATGTGGAGAGGGTAACAGGAGTAGAAAGGAAAAAGCTAAACTATAAAAGGGGGGACTATACAGGAATGAGGACCTTCCTGCAGGAGGTTCAGTGGGAAATGGAGTTGGTAGGAAAATCAGTAAATGAAATGATGGACTTTGTAACAACAAAATGCAAGGAGGCAGAGGAAAGGTTTGTTCCCAAGGGTAACAGAAATAATGGGAAGGACAGAACGAACCCCTGTTTTACCCGAAGGTGCAGGGAGGCAAAAACTAAGTGCTCTAGAGAATGGAGAAAGTACAGAAGGCAAAGGACTCAGGAGAATAAAGAGATTAGTCGACGAGCCAGAAACGAGTATGCAATAAGGAGGGAGGCTCAGCAGCAGTATGAAAATGACATAGCATCGAAAGTCAAGTCTGACCCGAAACTACTCTACAGCCACATCAGGAGGAAGACAACAGTCAAGGACCAGGTAATCAGGCTGAGGAAGGAAGGTGGGGAGCTCAAAAGAAACGACCAGGAGGTATGTGAGGAGCTCAACATGAGATTTCAGGAAGTATTTACAGTGGAGGCTGAAGGGACAACGGGAAGACAAAACAGTGGCGTACAGCAACAAGGGATATACCAACAAGTGTTGGATGAATTACACACAACTGAGGAGGAGGTGGAGAAGCTCCTAAGTGACCTTGATACCTCAAAGGCAGTGGGACCGAACATCTCTCCGTGGGTCCTTAGAGAGGGAGCAGGGACACTACATGTGCCACTAACCAAAATCTTCAACACTTCCCTTGAAACTGGGCAACTACCTGAAGTATGGAAGAAGGCAAATGTAGTCCCCATCTTTAAGAAGGGAGACAGAAATGAAACACTAAATTATAGACCAGTGTCACTGACATGTATAGTATGCAAAGTCTTGGAAAAGATTATCAGGCGGAGAGTGGTGGAGCACCTGGAGCAGAACAAGATTATAAACGACAGCCAACACGGATTTATGGAAGGCAAATCCTGTGTCACAAACCTACTGGAGTTTTATAACAAGGTAACTGAAGTAAAAAATGAGAGGGAGAGGTGGGTTGATTGCATTTTCTTGGACTGCAAGAAGGCCTTCGACACAGTTCCTCACAAGAGATTAGTACAGAAGCTAGAGGAACAGGCACATATGACAGGAAGGACACTGCAGTGGATCAGAGAATACATGACAGGGAGGCAACAACGAGTCATGGTACGTGATGAGGTATCACAGTGGGCGCCAGTGACGAGCGGGGTCCCACAGGGGTCAGTCCTGGGACCAGTGCTATTCTTGGTATATATGAACGACATGATAGAAGGGATAGACTCAGAAGTTAATGAGGAGAATTAAATCAGAAGCAGACCAGACAGGTCTACAAAGAGACCTGGACAGGCTGGATGTGTGGTCCAGAAACTGGCTCCTAGAATTTAACACCGCCAAATGCAAAGTCATGAAGATTGGGGAAGGGCAAAGAAGACCGCAGACAGAGTATAGGCTAGGTGGCCAAAGACTGCAAACCTCACTCAAGGAGAAAGATCTGGGGGTGAGTATAACACCGAGCATGTCTCCGGAAGCACACATCAACCAGATAACTGCTGCAGCATACGGGCGCCTGGCAAACCTGCGAACAGCGTTCCGATACCTCAGTAAGGAATCGTTCAAGACACTGTACACCGTATACGTCAGGCCCATACTGGAGTATGCAGCACCAGTTTGGAACCCACACCTAGTCAAGCACGTCAAGAAATTAGAGAAAGTGCAAAGGTTTGCAACAAGACTAGTCCCAGAGCTACGGGGATTGTCCTACGAAGAAAGGTTGAGGGAAATCGGCCTGACGACACTGGAGGACAGGAGGGTCAGGGGAGACATGATAGCGACATACAAAATATTGAGGAATAGACAAGAGGGACAGAGACAGGATGTTCCAGAGATGTGACACAGCAACAAGAGGTCACAATTGGAAGCTGAAGACTCAGATGAGTCACAGGGATGTTAGGAAGTATTTCTTCAGTCACAGTGTTGTCAGGCAGTGGAATAGTCTGGCAAGTGATGTAGTGGAGGCAGGAACCATACATAGCTTTAAGACGAGGTATGATAAAGCTCATGGAGCAGGGATAGAGAGGACCTAGTAGCATTCAGTGAAGAGGCAGGGCCAGGAGCTGAGTCTCGGCCCCTGCAACCACAATTAAATGAGTACACACACACACACAAACACACACACACACACACACACACACACACACACACACACACACACACACAAACTGGTCAACGGGGCGGTGCCTCGACCCTCGTACAGACAATTAGGCAAGCACACACGACTTGCCTGTGTCTTTACAGCCAAAAATGGGCGTGCGGGTCACTGTGACCCTGTACACCCACGCTCACGCCCACACTCTCCTGCCCTGGATCAGGACCGCTTACACTGACATGACCCACTGACCTCGGACAACCCTGGTGGGCTCCATAGTGGGCAGAGGGTGGGTCAACTTTCCACTGTGACCTGTGACCTGTTGGATCACCAGGAACTGATGTTTGTATTGGTGACCTGTTGTTACCAGAGTACACTGAACCAGAGTACACTGGACCAGAGTACACTGGACCAGAGTACACTGAACCAGAGTACACTGGACCAGAGTACACTGAACCAGAGTACACTGGACCAGAGTACACTGAACCAGAGTACACTGGACCAGAGTACACTGAACCAGAGTACACTGGACCAGAGTACACTGAACCAGAGTACACTGGACCAGAGTACACTGAACCAGAGTACACTGGACCAGAGTACACTGAACCAGAGTACACTGGACCAGAGTACACTGAACCAGAGTACACTGGACAAGAGTACACTGAACCAGAGTATACTGGACCAGAGTACACTGGACCAGAGTACACTGAACCAGAGTACACTGGACCAGAGTACACTGTACCACAGTACACTGGACCAGAGTAAACTGAACCAGAGTACACTGGACCAGAGTACACTGAACCAGAGTACACTGGACCAGAGTACACTCGACCAGAGTACACTGGACCAGAGTACACTGAACCAGAGTACACTGGACCAGAGTACACTGAACCAGAGTACACTGGACCAGAGTAAACTGAACCAGAGTACACTGGACCAGAGTACACTGTACCACAGTACACTGGACCAGAGTAAACTGAACCAGAGTACACTGGACCAGAGTACACTGAACCAAAGTACACTGGACCACAGTACACTGGACCACAGTACACTGAACCAGAGTACACTGGACCAGAGTACACTGAACCAGAGTACACTAGACCAGAGTAAACTGAACCAGAGTACACTGGACCAGAGTACACTGAACCAGAGTACACTGGACCAGAGTACACTGAACCAGAGTACACTGGACCAGAGTACACTGTACCACAGTACACCGGACCAGAGTAAACTGAACCAGAGTACACTGGACCAGAGTACACTGAACCAGAGTACACTGGACCACAGTACACTGGACCACAGTACACTGAACCAGAGTACACTGGACCAGAGTACACTGAACCAGAGTACACTAGACCAAAGTAAACTGAACCAGAGTTCACTGGACCAGAGTACACTGAACCAGAGTACACTGGACCAGAGTACACTGTACCACAGTACACTGAACCAGAGTACACTGGACAGAGTACACTGAACCAGAGTACCCTGGACCAGAGTACACTGTACCACAGTACACTGAACCAGAGTACACTGGACCAGAGTACACTGTACCACAGTACACTGGACCAGAGTAAACTGAACCAGAGTACACTGGACCAGAGTACACTGAACCAGAGTACACTGGACCAGAGTACACTGGACCACAGTACACTGAACCAGAGTACACTGGACCAGAGTACACTGAACCAGAGTACACTAGACCAAAGTAAACTGAACCAGAGTACACTGGACCAGAGTACACTGAAACAGAGTACACTGGACCAGAGTACGCTGTACCACAGTACACTGAACCAGAGTACACTGGACCAGAGTACACTGAACCAGAGTACACTGGACCAGAGTACACTGTACCACAGTACACGGAACCAGAGTACACTGGACAAGAGGACATTGGACCAGAGTACACAGGACAAGAGTACACAGTACCAGAGTAAACTGGAGCAGAGTACACTGAACCAGACTACAGTGGACAAGAGTACAGTAGACAAGAGTACACTAGACCAGAATACACTGAACCAGAGTACACTTGATCATAGTACACTAGACCAGAGTACATTAGACAAGAGTATATTGATATTTAAATGTATATTGGACCAGAGTACACTGTACCAGAGTACACTAGACCAGAGTACACTGGACCAGAGTACACGTACTAGAGGACACTATACCAGAGTAGATTAGACATGAGTACATTGGACCAGAGTGCACTGAACCAGAGTACACTAGACCAGAGAACATTAGACAAGAGTACTTTGAACAATAGTACACTAGACCAGAGTACACTGGTCCAGAAAGCATTGTACACGAGTACACTGGAGCAGAGTATATTAGACATGAGTACACTAGACCAGACTACATTAGGCCAAAGTACATAAACTAGAGTACACTTGACTAGAGTTCACTGGACCAGAGTACACTAGAAAAGAGTACATTAGACCAGAGTACACTAGACCAGAGTACACTGGACCAGAGTACACTGGACCAGAGGACACTAGACCAGAGTACATTTGACCAAAGTACAGTACACCAGAGTATATTAGACAAGAGTACACTAGACCAGAGTACACTAGACCAGAGTACACTAGACCAGAGTACACTAGACCAGAGTACACTAGACCAGAGTACACTAGACCAGAGTGCACTAGACAAGAGTACATTAGACCAGAGTACACTATACCAGAGTACACTGGACCAGAGTACACTAGACCAGAGTACACTAGACCAGAGTACACTAGACCAGAGTACACTAGACCAGAGTACACTAGACCAGAGTACACTAGACCAGAGTACACTAGACCAGAGTGCACTAGACCAGAGTACACTAGACCAGAGTACACTAGACCAGAGTACACTAGACCAGAGTACACTAGACCAGAGTACACTAGACCAGAGTGCACTAGACAAGAGTACATTAGACCAGAGTACACTATACCAGAGTACACTGGACCAGAGTACACTAGACCAGAGTACACTGGACCAGAGTACACTAGACCAGAGTACACTAGACAAGAGTACACTTTACCAGAGTACACTAGACCAGAGTACACTAGATCAGAGTACACTAGACCAGAGTACACTGGACCAGAGTACACTGGACCAGAGTACACTAGACCAGAGTACACTAGACCAGAGTACACTGGACCGGAGTACACTGGATCAGAGTACACTAGACCAGAGTACACTAGATCAGAGTACACTGGACCAGAGTACACTAGACCAGAGTACACTAGACCAGAGTACACTAGACCAGAGTACACTAGACCAGAGTACACTGGACAAGAGTACACTGGACCAGAGTACACTAGACCAGAGTACATTGGACAAGAGTACACTAGACCAGAGTACACTAGACCAGAGTACACTGGACAAGAGTACACTGGACCAGAGTACACTAGACCAGAGTACACTAGACCAGAGTACACTAGACCAGAGTACACTGGACAAGAGTACACTGGACCAGAGTACACTAGACCAGAGTTCACTAGACCAGAGTACATTTGACCAGACTACATTAGGCCAGAGTACACTTGACCAGAGTTCACTGGACCAGAGTACACTGGACCAGAGTGCACTCGACCAGAGTACACTAGATCAGAGTTCACTATACCAGAGAACATTAGACCAGAGTACACGTGACCAGAGTACCATGGACCAGAGTACACTCGACCAGAGAACACTTTACCAGAGTACACTGGACCATAGTACACTAGACCAGAGTACACTTGACCAGAGTACACTAGACTAGGGTACACTTGACCAGAGTACACTTGACCAGAGTACACTAGACCAGAGTACATTGGAACAGAGTACACTGGACCATAGTACACTTTACCAGAGTACACTGGACCAGAGTACACTGGACCATAGTACACTAAACCAGAGTACACTTTACCAGAGTACACTGGACCAGAGTACACTGGACCAGAGTGCACTGGACCAGAGTGCACTAGACCATAGTACACTCGACCAGAGTACACCGGACCAGAGTACACTAGACGAGACTACGCTGGACCAGAGTACTCTGGAGCAAAGTACACTAGACCATAGTACACTAAACCAGAGTACACTTTACCAGAGTACACTGGATCAGAGGACACTGGACCAGAGTACACTCGACCAGAGTACACTTCACCAGAGTACAGTGGACCAGAGTACACTGGAGCAGAATGCACTGCAGCAGAGTACACTAGACCAGAGTATACTAGACCAGAGTACACTGGACCAGAGTACACTAGACCAGAGTACACTAATCCAGAGTACACTAGACCAGAGTACACTGGACCAGAGTACACTAGACGAGACTACGCTGGACCAGAGTACTCTGGAGCAGAGTACACTAGACCATAGTACACCAAACCAGAGTACACCTTACCAGAGTACACTGGACCAGAGTACACTGGACCAGAGTACACTCGACCAGAGTACACTTCACCAGAGTACAGTGGACCAGAGTGCACTGGAGCAGTATACACTGGAGCAGAGTACACTAGACCAGAGTACACTGGACCAGAGTACACTAGACCAGAGTACACTGGACCAGAGTACACTAGACCAGAGTACACTGGACCAGAGTACACTAGACCAGAGTACACTAGACCAGAGTACATTGGATCAGAGTACACTAGACCAGAGTACACTGGACCAGAGTACACTGGACCAGAGTACACTGGATCGGAGTACACAAGACCAGAATACACTGAACCAGAGTACACTGGATCAGAGTAAACTAGACCAGAGTACACTGGACCAGAGTACACTTCACCAGAGTACACCGGACCAGAGTACACTGGTCCAGATTTCACTGGACCAGAGTACTCTGGACCAAAGTACACTTGACAAGAGTACAATGGACCAGAGTACACTAGACCAGAGTACACTGGACTAGAGTGCACTGGACCAGAGTACACTGGATCAGAGTACACTTTACCAGAATACACTGGACCAGAGTACACTGGACCAGAGTAAACTGGACCAGAGTACACTGGACCAGAGTACAGTGGACCAGAGTACACTAGACCAGAGTACACTGGACCAGAGTCCACTGGACTAGAGTGCACTGGACCAGAGTACACTGGATCAGAGTACACTTGACCAGAATACACTGGACCAGAGTACACTGGACCAGAGTACACTGGACAAGAGTACACTGGACCAGAGTACACTGGACCAGAGTACACTGGAACAGAGTACCCTGGAGCAGAGTACACTGGAGCAGAGTACGCTGATCCAGAGTACCTTTGACCAGAGTACACTGGATCAGAGTACACTGGGCCAGAGTACACTGGACCCTAGTACACTGGACCAGAGTACACTGGACCAGAGTACACTGGACCAGAGTACACTGGACCAGAGTGCATTGGATCAGAGTACACTGGGCAGAT
Organism: Cherax quadricarinatus; assembly: GCF_038502225.1. Lineage (NCBI taxonomy): Eukaryota > Metazoa > Arthropoda > Malacostraca > Decapoda > Parastacidae > Cherax > Cherax quadricarinatus. Next base: position 480,272 of record NW_027195033.1, read on the forward strand.
TACACATGACCAGAGTACACATGACCAGTGTACACTGGAGCAGAGTACACAATACCAGAGTACACTGGACCAGAGTACACTGGAGCAGAATACAATGGACCAGAGTACACTAGAGCAGAATACACTGGACCAGAGTACACTGGAGCAGAGTACACTGGACCTGAGTACACTGGACCAGAATACACAGGAGCAGATTACACTGGTCCAGAGTACACTGGACCAGAGTACATACACACATAAGGGTGGGCATGGGCGGCCATCGCGGTGGGTGAAATGCGCTCTGGTTTAAGTGGGCGGTGGGTTAAGTGTGCGTTGGGTTAAGTGGGCGGTGGGTGAAGTGTGCTGTGGGTGAAGTGGGTTCTGTGTTAAGTGGGCGGTGGGTGAAGTGGGCGGTGGGTGAAGTGGGCGGTGGGTGAAGTGGGCGGTGGGTGAAATGGGCGGTGGGTTACACGCACAGGTTGGACCTAGTAGTGACGAGCGAAGATTCTGGGCTGGGAGCTGTGACTTGACCCCTGCAACCACAATTAGGTGAGTACACACATACACACACACACACACACACACACACACACACAGATGATGTGAAGTTAATGAGAAGAATCAAATCGGACGAGGATCAGGCAGGACTACAAAGAGACCTGGACAGGCTACAAGCCTGGTCCAGCAACTGGCTCCTTGAGTTTAACCCTGCCAAATGCAAAGTCATGAAGATTGGGGAAGGGCAAAGAAGACCGCAGACACAATATAGTTTAGATGGCCAAAGACTGCAAACCTCACTCAAGGAAAAAGATCTGGGGGTGAGTATAACACCGAGCATATCTCCTGAGGCGCACATCAATCAGATAACTGCTGCAGCATACGGGCGCCTGGCAAACCTACGGATAGCGTTCCGATACCTCAGTAAGGATTCGTTTAAGACTCTGTATACCATTTACGTCAGGCCCATACTGGAGTATGCAGCACCAGTTTGGAATCCACACCTAGTCAAGCACGTCAAGAAATTAGAGAAAGTGCAAAGGTTTGCAACAAGACTAGTCCCAGAGCTACGGGGATTGTCCTATGAAGAAAGGTTGAGGGAAATCGGCCTGACGACACTGGAGGACAGGAGGGTCAGGGGAGACATGATAACGACATATAAAATACTGCACGGAATGGATAAGGTGGACAAAGACGGGATGTTCCAGAGATGGGACACTGACACAAGAGGTCACAATTGGAAGTTGAAGACTCAGATGAATCAAAGGGATGTTAGGAAGTATTTCTTCAGTCATAGAGTAGTCAGGCCGTGGAATAGCCTAGAAAGTGACGTAGTGGAGGCAGGAACCATACATAGTTTTAAGGCGAGGTATGATAGAGCTCATGGGGCAGGGAGAGAGAGGACCTAGTAGCAATCAGCGAAGAGGTGGGGCCAGGAGCTATGACTCGACCCCTGCAACCACAAATAGGTGAGTACACACACACACACAGGTAAGAAGGGAGGCCCAAAGACAATACAAAAATGACATAGCAGCGAAAGCTGTTGTACAGCCACATCAGGAGGAAAACAACAGTCAAGGACCAGGTAATCAGGCTAAGGAAGGAAGGAGCGCAGGTCACAAGGAACGACCACGAAATATATGAAGAACTCTACATAAGATTCAAAGATGGAGATGTGGGGTGCACCATCAAGCGTTGGACACAATACATACAACCTAGGAAGAAGTAAAGAGGCTTCTGAGTGAGTTAGATACCTCAAAGGCGATGGTGCCGGATAACATCTCTCGATGGGTCCTGAGAGAGGGAGCAGAGGCGCTATGTGTAACACTAGCAACAATATTCAATACATCTATATAAACAGGGCGACTACCTGAGGTATGGAAGACAGCAAATGTTGTCCCAGTTTTTAATAAAGGAGACAGACACGAAGCATTAAACTACAGACCAGTGTCACTGACATGTATAGTATGCAAAGTCATGGAGAAGATTATCAGGAGAAGAGTGGTGGAACACCTAGAGGAGTGGTGGAGCACCTAGAGGAGTGGTGAAGCACCTAGAAAGGAATGATCTCATCAACAGCAGACAACATGGTTTCAGGGACGGGAAATCCTGTGTCACAAACCTACTGGAGTTCTATGACATGGTGACAGCAGTAAGACAAGAGAGAGAGGGGTGGGTGGATTGCATTTTCTTGGACTGCAAGAAGGCGTTTGACACAGTTCCACACAAGAGATTAGTGCAAAAACTGGAGGACCAAGCAGGGATAACAGGGAAGGCACTACAATGGATCAGGGAATACTTGTCAGGAAGACAGCAGCGAGTCATGGTACGTGGCGAGGTGTCAGAGTGGGCACCTGTGACGAGTGGGGTCCCGCAGGGGTCAGTCCTAGGACCAGTGCTGTTTCTGGTATTTGTGAGCGACATGACGGAAGGAATAGACTCTGAGGTGTCCCTGTTTGCAGATGACGTGAAGTTGATGAGAAGAATTCACTCGATCGAAGACCAGGCAGAACTACAAAGGGATCTGGACAGGCTGCAGACCTGGTCCAGCAATTGGCTCCTGGAGTTCAATCCCACCAAGTGCAAAGTCATGAAGATTGGGGAAGGGCAAAGAAGGCCGCAGACGGAGTACAGTCTAGGGGGCCAGAGACTACAAACCTCACTCAAGGAAAAAGATCTTGGGGTGAGTATAACACCAGGCACATCTCCTGAAGCGCACATCAACCAAATAACTGCTGCAGCATATGGGCGCCTAGCAAACCTCAGAACAGCATTCCGACATCTTAATAAGGAATCATTCAGGACCCTGTACACCGTGTATGTTAGGCCCATATTGGAGTATGCGGCACCAGTTTGGAACCCACACCTAGCACACACACACACACAGAGGCAGACAAACAGACAGACACTCACACACACACACACACACACACACACACACACACAGAGGCAGACAAACAGACAGACACTCTCACACACACACTCAGACATGCTCAGCATCTCTGAGTGGTCACATCAGAATACATAAATAGTAGTTAATGATCCAGCTAACAGCCAATCACCAGCAGCACGTACCAGCCGACAGCCAATCACCAGCAGCACGTACCAGCCGACAGCCAATCAGAATCTTTAATACATCTCTCACTCTCTCTCTCTCTCTCTCTCTCTCTCTCTCTCTCTCTCTCTCTCTCTCTCTCTCTCTCTCTCTCTCTCCCTCTCTCTCTCTCTCTCTCTCTCTCTCTCTCTCTATGCAAGAGACAGGTGCACTAAGAGAGAGAAATGATTAGTGGAATTATGAGGTGTGTGTGTGTGTGTGTGTGTGTGTGTGTGTATGTACTCACCTATTTGTGGTTGCAGAGGTCGAGACTCAGCTCCTGGCCCCGCCTCTTCACTGATCGCTACTAGGTCCTCTCTCTCCCTGCTCCATGAGCTTTATCATACCTCTTCTTAAAACTATGTATGGTTCCTGCCTCCACTACGTCACTTGCCAGACTATTCCACTTCCTGACTACTCTATGACTGAAGAAATACTTCCTAACATCCCTTTGACTCATCTGAGTCTTCAACTTCCAATTGTGACCCCTTGTTACTGTGTCCCCTCTCTGGAACATCCTGTCTCTGTCCACCTTGTCTATTCCTCAGTATTCTGTATGTCGTTACCATGTCTCCCCTGACCCTCCTGTCCTCCAGTGTCGTCAGACCGATTTCCCTTAACCTTCCTTCATAGAACATTTCCCTGAGCTCTGGAACTAACCTTGTTGCAAACCTTTGCACTCTCTCTAGTTTCTTTACGTGCTTGGTTAGGTGTGGGTTCCAAACTGGTACTGTATATTCCATATGCTGCAGCAGATATCTAGTTAATGTGTGCTTCCGGAGATATGCTCGATGTTATACTCACCCCAAGATCCTTTTCCTTGAGTGAGGTTTGCAGTATTTGGCCACCTAGCCTATACTCCGTCTGCAGTCTAACCCTTCCATCATGTCATTCACATATACCAAAAACAGCACTGGTCCCAGGACTAACCCCTGTGTGACCCCGCTTGTCACAGGTGCCCACTGTGATACCTCGTCACGTACCATGACTCGTTGTTGCCTCCCTGTCAGGTATTCTCTGATCCACTGCAGTGTCCTTCCTGTTATACGTGTCTGATCCTCCAGCTTCTGTACTAATCTCTTGTTAGGAACTGTGTTGAAGGCCTTCTTGCAGTCCAAGAAAATGCAATCAACCCACCTCTCCCTCTCGTGTCTTACTTCAGTTACCTTGTCATAAAACTCTAGTAGGTTTGTGACACAGGATTTTCCCTCCATGAATCCGTGCTGGTTGTCGTTTATAATCATGTTCTGTTGCAGGTGCTCCACCACTCTCCTCCATGACTCTGCATACTACACATGTCAGTGACACAGGTCTGTAGTTTAGTGCCTCTTGTCTGTCTCCTTCCTTAAAAATGGGGACTACATGTGCCATCTTCCATACCTCAGGTAGTTGTCAAGTTTCAAGGGATATGTTGAAAATTGTGGTTAGTGGCACACACAGCATCTCTGCTCCCTCTCTAAGGACCCACAGAGAGATGTTGTCCAGTCCCATCGCCTTTGAGGTATCAAGGTCACTTAGCAGCTTTTTCACTTCCTCCTGAGTTGTGTGTATTTCATCCAGCACTTGTTGGTATATCCGTTGTTGGTGTACCCCTCTTGTCTGATCTCCCGGAGACCTTTCTGTCTCCATTGTAAATACTTCCTTAAATCTCATGTTGAGCTCCTCAAATACTTCTTGGTCCTTTCTTGTGACTTCCCCACCTTCTTTCCTCAGCCTGATTATCTGATCCTTGACTGTTGTCTTCCTCCTGATGTGGCTGTACAACAGTTTCAAGTCAGACTTGACTTTCGATGCTATGTCATTTTCGTACTGTCACTGGGCCTCCCTCCTTATCTGTGCTTATTTGTTTCTGGCTCTTCGACTGATCTCTTGATTTTCCTGGGTTCTTTGTCTTCTGTGCTTTTTCCATTCTCTAGTGCACTTAATATTTACCTCTCCACACCTTTTTTTTTAGCTACTCTTCTAAGCTCTGTATCTTAGCTTCTGCTGCTATGGCATATAGCTCCCATTTCCTGCTCTCTGTAGCTATCCTCTCCTCTATTTTCTTGTTAAGCACTTCTAGCTTTCTTCCCCACTCTTCCTCCCTTTTCGTGAGCTCTGCCTCCCAATTTTATCTCCTAGGGTCGTCCACCAGTCCCCTGGTTATCTATCCGGCTCTTTGGATACCCTTTTTTTGTGTTTGTGTGTGTGTGTGTACATGACCTTGGTTGTACAGAACGCACACACACACACACACACACACACACACACACACACACACACACACACACACACACACACACACACACACACACACACAAACACACACTATAGAACACACACACAACACACACACACACACACACACAAACAACACACACACACACACACACGCGCACACACACACACACAAACAACACACACACACACACACATGTATACTTTTATTATTATTATTATTATTATTATTATTATTATTATTATTATTATTATTATTTGCAGGTGAGATGGCATCTATCAACTGTTCTACCGCCATCACACGGTCAGTAGACTTCAGCAGTCAGTTCTTATACCAACCACAACTACCACCCCAACCACTATTACTACCACAACTACTACCCCCAACCACTATTACTACCACAACTACTACCCCCAACCACTATTACTACCACAGCTACCACCCCCAAACACCACACCATCCACTACCACCCCACCAACCACAACTACCACCTCTAACCACTATACCAACCACTACTACCCCACCAACCACTATGCTAACCACAACTACCACCTCTAACCACTATACCAACCACTACTACCCCACCAACCACTATGCTAACCACAACTACCACCTCTAATCACTATTCCAACCACCATTACCCCACCAACCACCATTACCACCAGCTGCTCTCAACCTACCTACCACAATCTCTATATAAGTCCCAGATTGTCCACAACTAACTATATATATATATATATATATATATATATATATATATATATATATACATATGTGTGTGTGTGTGTGTGTATAACGTTTGATTGGTCATCATTATTTGGGTGTCCCTTATAGTGAGAGTGCACTCTGTGAGTGTGTACTGATGTTCGTTATACCAGATTGCTTTATAGTTTATCCATTGTGTGGGTAAGTGGTCTGTTGTCTCTGATATTAGGACCTCGTTCAAGGTTCCTGTGTCTGTTCTGTCTCCTGGGGACCTCATTCAAGGTTCCTGTGTCTGTTGTGTCTCCTGCGGACCTCGTTCAAGGCTCCTGTGTGTGTTCTGTCTCCTGGCTACCTCGTTCAAGGCTCCTGTGTCTGTTCTGTCTCCTGGGGACCTCGTTCTAGGCTCCTGTGTCTGTTCTGTCTCCTGGGAGACCTCATTCTAGGCTCCTGTGTCTGTTCTGTCTCCTGGGGTCCTCATCCTAGGCTTCTGTGTCTGTTCTGTTTCCTGGGGACCTCATCCTAGGCTCCTGTATCTGTTCTGTCTCCTGGGGACCTCATCCTAGGATTCTGTGTCTGTTCTGTCTCCTGGGGACCTCATCCTAGGCTCCTGTGTCTGTTCTGTCTCCCGGGGACGTCATCCTAGGCTCCTGTGTCTGTTCTGTCTCCCGGGGACGTCATCCAAGGCTCCTGTGTCTGTTCTGTTTCCAGGGGACGTCATCCTAGGCTCCTGTGTCTGTTCTGTCTCCCGGGGACGTCATCCTAGGCTCCTGTGTCTATTCTGTCTCCTGGGGACCTCATCCTAGGCTCCTGTGTCTGTTCTGTCTCCTGGGGTCCTCATCCTAGGCTTCTGTGTCTGTTCTGTCTCCTGGGGACCTCATCCTAGGCTCCTGTGTCTGTTCTGTCTCCTGGAGACGTCATCCTAGGCTCCTGTGTCTGTTCTGTCTCCTGGGGACGTCATCCTAGGCTCCTGTGTCTGTTCTGTCTCCTGGGAACCTCATCCTAGGCTCCTGTGTCTGTTCTGTCTCCTGGGGACGTAATCCTAGGCTCCTGTGTCTGTTCTGTCTCCTGGGGACGTCATCCTAAGCTCCTGTGTCTGTTCTGTCTCCTGGGGACCTCATCCTAGGCTCCTGTGTCTGTTCTATCTCCTGGGGACGTCATCCTAGGCTCCTGTGTCTGTTCTGTCTCCTGGGGACGTCATCCTATGCTCCTGTGTCTGTTCTGTCTCCTGGGGACGTCATCCTAGGCTCCTGTGTCTGTTCTGTCTCCTGGGAACCTCATCCTAGGCTCCTGTGTCTGTTCTGTCTCCTGGGGACGTCATCCTAGGCTCCTGTGTCTGTTCTGTCTCCTGGGGACGTCATCCTAGGCTCCTGTGTCTGTTCTGTCTCCTGGGGACCTCATCCTAGGCTCCTGTGTCTGTTGTGTCTCCTGGGGACGTCATCCTAGGCTCCTGTGTCTGTTCTATCTCCTGGGGACGTCATCCTATGCTCCTGTGTCTGTTCTGTCTCCTGGGGACCTCATCCTAGGCTGTTCTGTAGGACTCGTTTGCATCCTTATCTGAACCAGTGCTGTTTTTAGGACGATTGGAGGTCCATTCTTGCGAGTGGTACTTTAAGCGGACCGGTAAACTAGTCGATCGGCTTGGTTTCCAGTTGGAAAGTTGACTATGGGGATATCTAGGTGTCTTGCTCTGGTGTCTAGGTGTCTTGCTCTGGTGTCTAGGTGTCTTGCTCTGGTGTCTAGGTGTCTTGCTCTGGTGTCTAGGTGTCTTGCTCTGGTGTCTAGGTGTCTTGCTCTGGTGTCTAGGTGTCTTGCTCTGGTGTCTAGGTGTCTTGCTCTGGTGTCTAGGTGTCTTGCTCTGGTGTCTAGGTGTCTTGCTCTGGTGTCTAGGTGTCTTGCTCTAGTGCCCACGTGACAGCCTTTCAGTACAGTGTTACAAGACCGTCACAAGACTAGCTGGTCCACTGTCACCACCTCCATGACTCGTGCTTCTCATAGAATAATCCCAGACGTCAGTGAAATTGTTAATTACGATCACTGTCTTCGCTTTTAACACACTTTTCAATGTTCCTCTCTGATTCTGAGTTACTTCTCCCATTCTACCTTCCTTCTTCCCTTCACCCTCTCTATCTCTTTTGTGTACCTCCTTTGCGAGGCGTCCAAGACTCGAATCTTCTCCACCTTTCCGAGATTTCACTGCTATGTGCTAGGTACAGTGGTACCTCTACATAACGGGTTCTTAGCCGGGGTATCCATACCCATTAGGGGTATGGGAATCGCATAATGGGACTCGATCTCCTGACCAATATAAACAGAAAAGAATTGCATTACGACCCCAGAGCTGCGATTCTTTGCATCCTGTTATCCTCCGTGTTCAGAACTGGCTATGTCGCCTCTTAGGCAAACATGGAGGCATTATGTACCCCTGGGTCCCTGGATATTCTGGAATCCAGGGACACGGAACTCTCAGACTCTTCAAGTTCCACAGCCTCTCCTGGAACTGACCTGGAGTTGTTCCAGGGGGGTCACTGGCCCTGCAGCCAGGTCAAGTATTGGTCAGACAAGACACACTCACAGCCCTCACACAAAGACACCTCCTTCCCCTCAGATCCTGCTGACAGCCAACCATCTATTTCCTCCCCCTAAGATCCTGCTGACAGCCAACCATCTATTTCCTCCCCCTCAGATCCTGCTGACAGCCAACCATCTATTTCCTCCCCCTAAGATCCTGCTGACAGCCAACCATCTATTTCCTCCCCCTCAGATCCTGCTGACAGCCAACCATCTATTTCCTCCCCCTCAGATCCTGCTGACAGCCAACCATCTATTTCCTCCCCCTAAGATCCTGCTGACAGCCAACCATCTATTTCCTCCCCCTCAGATCTTGCTGACAGCCAACCATCTATTTCCTCCCCCTCAGATCCTGCTGACAGCCAACCATCTATTTCCTCCCCCTCAGATCCTGCTGACAGCCAACCATCTATTTCCTCCCCCTCAGATCCTGCTGACAGCCAACCATCTATTTCCTCACCCCCCAGATCCTGCTGACAGCCAACCATCTATTTCCTCACCCCCTCAGATCCTGCTGACAGCCAACCATCTATTTCCTCCCCCTCAGATCCTGCTGACAGCCAACCATCTATTTCCTCACCCCCTCAGATCCTGCTGACAGTCAACCATCTATTTCCTCACCCCCTCAGATCCTGCTGACAGCCAACCATCTATTTCCTCACCCCCCAGATCCTGCTGACAGCCAACCATCTATTTCCTCACCCCCTCAGATCCTGCTGACAGCCAACCATCTATTTCCTCACCCCCCAGATCCTGCTGACAGCCAACCATCTATTTCCTCACCCCCTCAGATCCTGCTGACAGCCAACCATCTATTTCCTCACTCCCTCAGATCCTGCTGACAGCCAATCATCTATTTCCTCACCCCCTCAGATCCTGCTGACAGCCAATCATCTATTTCCTCCCCCCTCAGATCCTGCTGACAGCCAACCATCTATTTCCTCACCCCCTCAGATCCTGCTGACAGCCAACCATCTATTTCCTCACCCCCCAGACGCTGCTGACAGCCCACCATCTATTTCCTCCCCCCTCAGATCCTGCTGACAGCCAATCATCTATTTCCTCACCCCCCCAGATCCTGCTGACAGCCAACCATCTATTTCCTCACCCCCACAGATCCTGCTGACAGCCAACCATCTATTTCCTCACCCCCCAGACTCTGCTGACAGCCAACCATCTATTTCTTCCCCCCTCAGATCCTGCTGACAGCCAATCATCTATTTCCTCACCCCCCAGACTCTGCTGACAGCCAACCATCTATTTCCTCCCCCTCAGATCCTGCTGACAGCCAACCATCTATTTCCTCCCCCTCAGATCCTGCTGACAGCCAACCATCTATTTCCTCCCCCTCAGATCCTGCTGACAGCCAACCATTTATTTCCTCCCCCCCTCAGATCCTGCTGACAGCCAATCATCTATTTTCTCACCCCTCAGATCCTGCTGACAGCCAACCATCTATTTCCTCCCCCCCTCAGATCCTGCTGACAGCCAATCATCTATTTTCTCACCCCTCAGATCCTGCTGACAGCCAACCATCTATTTCCTCCCCCCTCAGATCCTGCTGACAGCCAATCATCTATTTCCTCACCCCCTCAGATCCTGCTGACAGCCAATCATCTATTTCCTCCCCCCTCAGATCCTGCTGACAGCCAACCATCTATTTCCTCACCCCCTCAGATCCTGCTGACAGCCAACCATCTATTTCCTCACCCCCCAGATCCTGCTGACAGCCAACCATCTATTTCCTCCCCCCTCAGATCCTGCTGACAGCCAATCATCTATTTCCTCACCCCCCCAGATCCTGCTGACAGCCAACCATCTATTTCCTCACCCCCCCAGATCCTGCTGACAGCCAACCATCTATTTCCTCACCCCCCAGACTCTGCTGACAGCCAACCATCTATTTCTTCCCCCCTCAGATCCTGCTGACAGCCAATCATCTATTTCCTCACCCCCCAGACTCTGCTGACAGCCAACCATCTATTTCCTCCCCCTCAGATCCTGCTGACAGCCAACCATCTATTTCCTCCCCCTCAGATCCTGCTGACAGCCAACCATCTATTTCCTCCCCCTCAGATCCTGCTGACAGCCAACCATTTATTTCCTCCCCCCCTCAGATCCTGCTGACAGCCAATCATCTATTTTCTCACCCCTCAGATCCTGCTGACAGCCAACCATCTATTTCCTCCCCCCCTCAGATCCTGCTGACAGCCAATCATCTATTTTCTCACCCCTCAGATCCTGCTGACAGCCAACCATCTATTTCCTCCCCCCTCAGATCCTGCTGACAGCCAATCATCTATTTCCTCACCCCCCAGACTCTGCTGACAGTCAACCATCTATCTGAACAACTGTACCGTCTATCAGAAAGTCCGTACCGGTCATCCGCTGTCTGATATACAGCGCCGAGGTTCTCAAAACTTTCAGCAAGCGATACTGTCAGCCGTCGGCTGAAAGTAACGAGGAAGAGGAGGAGAAGGAGGTAGAGAGAACCTGTACAGTACAGAGGTTCAGTACAGAGGTTCAGTACAGAGGTTCAGTACAGAGGTTCAGTATAGAGGTTCAGTACAGAGGTTCAGTACAGAGGTTCAGTACAGAGGTTCAGTACAGAGGTTCAGTACAGAGGTTCAGTACAGAGGTTCAGTACAGAGGTTCAGTATAGAGGTTCAGTATAGAGGTTCAGTACAGAGGTTCAGTATAGAGGTTCAGTACAGAGGTTCAGTACAGAGGTTCAGTACAGAGGTTCAGTACAGAGGTTCAGTATAGAGGTTCAGTATAGAGGTTCAGTACAGAGGTTCAGTATAGAGGTTCAGTATAGAGGTTCAGTACAGAGGTTCAGTATAGAGGTTCAGTACAGAGGTTCAGTACAGAGGTTCAGTACAGAGGTTCAGTACAGAGGTTCAGTACAGAGGTTCAGTATAGAGGTTCAGTACAGAGGTTCAGTATAGAGGTTCAGTACAGAGGTTCAGTATAGAGGTTCAGTACAGAGGTTCAGTACAGAGGTTCAGTACAGCGGTTCAGTACAGAGGTTCAGTACAGAGGTTCAGTATAGAGGTTCAGTACAGAGGTTCAGTACAGAGGTTCAGTATAGAGGTTCAGTACAGAGGTTCAGTACAGAGGTTCAGTACAGAGGTTCAGTACAGAGGTTCAGTACAGAGGTTCAGTACAGAGGTTCAGTACAGAGGTTCAGTATAGAGGTTCAGTACAGCGGTTCAGTACAGAGGTTCAGTACAGAGGTTCAGTACAGCGGTTCAGTACAGAGGTTCAGTACAGAGGTTCAGTACAGAGGTTCAGTATAGAGGTTCAGTATAGAGGTTCAGTACAGAGGTTCAGTACAGAGGTTCAGTACAGAGGTTCAGTACAGCGGTTCAGTACAGAGGTTCAGTACAGCGGTTCAGTACAGCGGTTCAGTACAGAGGTTCAGTACAGAGGTTCAGTATAGAGGTTCAGTACAGAGGTTCAGTACAGAGGTTCAGTACAGAGGTTCAGTACAGAGGTTCAGTATAGAGGTTCAGTACAGAGGTTCAGTACAGAGGTTCAGTATAGAGGTTCAGTACAGAGGTTCAGTACAGAGGTTCAGTACAGAGGTTCAGTATAGAGGTTCAGTACAGAGGTTCAGTACAGAGGTTCAGTACAGAGGTTCAGTACAGAGGTTCAGTATAGACACAACACCGTAATAACCGAGCCAGACAAAACCAAAACAGACGGGATACAAAAAGTGTGTGTGTGTGTGTGTGTGTGTGTGTGTGTGTGTGTGTGTGTGTGTGTGTGTGTGTGTGTGTGTGTGTGTGTGTGTGTGTGTGTGTGTGTGTGTGTGTGTGTGTGTGTGTGTGTGTGTGTGTGTGTGTGTGTGTGTGTGTGTGTGTGTGTGTGTGTGTCTACCCACCTCAATCCAATATGGAAAATGGTGAGGTGATGACTCTTTCTGGAAGACAGGTAATAAAAGCTTGCCACATGGCCTGCCACATGGCCTGCCACATGGCCTGCCACATGGCCTGCCACATGGCCTGCCACATGGCCTGCCACATGGCCTGCCACATGGCCTGCCACATGGCCTGCCATATGGCCTGCCACATGGCCTGCCACATGGCCTGCCACATGGCCTGCCACATGAGCCTACCACATGAGCCTACCAAATAGGCCTATCACATGGTTGTTAGAGTTGATGGATGAGTTAACAATTAACAAGGTTAATAATAAGGCCTGATCAACCAGACTGTTAGTTGGAACACAACTCGAGGCCTTTCACATTATCCCTGGTACTTTGTCAGGAGCTCTTGTCGTCTCCCTCAGAGTATACCTCCAGTGAGTGAAGAATGACTCACGTGATAGGCATCAAACCTTCTTGAGTCGATTTTCGGCCTCTGCAATGGCCAATTGGCCATCTTTTGTGTGAAAAAAAGGCAAATGCCTTTTTGGATAGAGTTCAAACCTTCAACGTTTGTATTTAAAGGCGTTAGGGGGTTGTACCGCACTCTACACTGTTCCTTTGGCATATCTTGGGGAAGGGGAAGGCTGGGCTGGCAATAGACTTCCGCCCAGCTACCAGACTGCTTCTGGAGCCTGTCTGTCTATCGCAGCCAAAGGAGGCGATAGATAAACGTACAGAAACGAGCTGGGTGATGTTTGGTCCAGTGTAGAGCTCTAGCGTGGCCTGATAAGGCTCTATACTGGGCGAAACGTTGGGACAGAAGCTCAGTCTGTTACCTGTTGTCTGTGGGTGGTGTGTGTGGCTGTCTGTTTACCGTTGGTGGTGTGTGGGGCTTTCTGTTTACCGTTGGTGGTGTGTGGGGCTGTCTGTTTACCGTTGGTGGTGTGTGTGGCTTTCTGTTTACCATTTGGTGTGTGTGGGGCTGTCTGTTTACTGTTGGCGGTGCTTCAGACTCTCCTGTTTGCCTCCGTTGCCATCTATGGAAACGGAGAACAAACGGGTGAGACACAACAGTGGCGCCTGTTTGTCGTCGCCTCTCCCGTCCTGACGTCTCTCTCTCTCTCAGAGCAAGCAGGTACCCCAGCGCACCTAATTTACGACCACCTGTTGGCCTGTGCACCTAACCACATGCGCCCAATCTACCCACTAATCACCTAACCCTTGAACCTACGCCATTAAACCTACAAACACCTACTTTCCAGCAGGTTAAACCCCTTTGGTAGGTCCATTTTCACCACCCACCTGCAGAAATTAGGTTCCAGAGCGCCTAATTGCTGCCCATATGGGGTACACAGGTGTCCAAAGGTGTCAGATGTCAGGGCACGCGTGGGTACGGTACCTGGGTATTAGTTTATGTCTTACGAAGGTCTTAATGGCTCAATTACAAGGTTCAGAAAAGAACTTCATTTGCTGCCTAAGGTCCCCCAGGCTGGTGCTCACCTAGCAAGGAAAGGTCAGCCTGTTAGAAGCGGGTTAGAAGCGGTTCTGGAAGCGGGATGGTGGTTCAGAAGTGTTGCTAGCTAGTTAGAGGAGAGTTTAAGAGGGCTTCGAAGCGGCCAAGTGGTTTAAAAGTGTTCTTAGACGAGACTAGAGAAGTGTTTAGAAGCGAGGATGTATAGTTAGCGACATAGATAAGTCTTTTGAAGTGGTTCTGGAAGCAGGATAGCGGTTCAGAAGTGTTGCTAGAGGGTTAGAGAAGACTAGAGAAGTGTATAGAAGAGAGATAGTGGTTCAGAAGTGTTCCTAGAGGTTTAGAGGAGACTAGAGAAGTGTATAGAAGAAGGATAGTGGTTCAGAAGTGTTCCTAGAGGTTTAGAGGAGACTAGAGAAGTGTATAGAAGAGAGATAGTCTTTCAGAAGTGTTCCTAGAGGTTTAGAGGAGACTAGAGAAGTGTATAGAAGAAGGATAGTGGTTCAGAAGTGTTCCTAGAGGTTTAGAGGAGACTAGAGAAGTGTATAGAAGAGAGACAGTGGTTCAGAAGTGTTCCTAGAGGTTTAGAGGAGACTAGAGAAGTGTATAGAAGAGAGATAGTGGTTCAGAAGTGTTCCTAGATGTTTAGAGGAGACTAGAGAAGTGTATAGAAGAAGGATAGTGGTTCAGAAGTATTCCTAGAGGTTTAGAGGAGACTAGAGAAGTGTATAGAAGAAGGATAGTGGTTCAGAAGTGTTCCTAGAGGTTTGGAGGAGACTAGAGAAGTGTATAGAAGAGAGATAGTGGTTCTGAAGTGTTCCTAGAGGTTTGGAGGAGACTAGAGAAGTGTATAGAAGAGAGATAGTGGTTCTGAAGTGTTCCTAGAGGTTTAGAGGAGAAGAGAGAAGTGTATAGAAGAAGGATAGTGGTTCAGAAGTGTTCCTAGAGGTTTAGAGGAGACTAGATAAGTGTATAGAAGAGAGATAGTGGTTCAGAAGTGTTCCTAGAGGTTTAGAGGAGACTAGAGAAGTGTATAGAAGATAGATAGTGGTTGAGAAGTGTTCCTAGAGGTTTAAAGGAGACTAGAGAAGTGTATAGACGAGAGATAGTGGTTCAGAAGTGTTCCTAGAGGTTTAGAGAAGACTAGAGAAGTGTATAGAAGATAGATAGTGGTTGAGAAGTGTTCCTAGAGGTTTAAAGGAGACTAGAGAAGTGTATAGACGAGAGATAGTGGTTCAGAAGTGTTCCTAGAGGTCTAGAGGAGACTAGAGAAGTGTATAGAAGATAGATAGTGGTTGAGAAGTGTTCCTAGAGGTTTAGAGGAGGCTAGAGAAGTGTATAGAAGATAGATAGTGGTTGAGAAGTGTTCCTAGAGGTTTAAAGGAGACTAGAGAAGTGTATAGACGAGAGATAGTGGTTCAGAAGTGTTCCTAGAGGTCTAGAGGAGACTAGAGAAGTGTATAGAAGATAGATAGTGGTTGAGAAGTGTTCCTAGAGGTTTGGAGGAGGCTAGAGAAGTGTATAGACGAGAGATAGTGGTTCAGAAGTGTTCCTAGAGGTTTAGAGAAGACTAGAGAAGTGTATAGAAGAGAGATAGTGGTTCAGAAGTGTTCCTAGAGGTTTAGAGGAGACTAGAGAAGTGTATACAAGAGAGATAGTGGTTCAGAAGTGTTCCTAGAGGTTTAGAGGAGACTATAGAAGTGTATAGAAGAGAGATAGTGGTTCAGAAGTGTTCCTAGAGGTTTAGAGGAGACTAGAGAAGTGTGTAGAAGAGAGATAGTGTTTCAGAAGTGTTCCTAGAGGTTTAGAGAAGACTAGAGAAGTGTATAGAAGAGAGATAGTGGTTGAGAAGTGTTCCTAGAGGTTTAGAGGAGACTAGAGAAGTGTATAGAAGAGAGATAGTGGTTCTGAAGTGTTCCTAGAGGTTTAGAGGAGAAGAGAGAAGTGTATAGAAGAAGGATAGTGGTTCAGAAGTGTTCCTAGAGGTTTAGAGGAGACTAGATAAGTGTATAGAAGAGAGATAGTGGTTCAGAAGTGTTTCTAGAGGTTTAGAGAAGACTAGAGAAGTGTATAGAAGAGAGATAGTGGTTGAGAAGTGTTCCTAGAGGTTTAGATGAGACTAGAGAAGTGTATAGACGAGAGATAGTGGTTCAGAAGTGTTCCTAGAGGTTTAGAGAAGACTAGAGAAGTGTATAGAAGAGAGATAGTGGTTGAGAAGTGTTCCTAGAGGTTTAGAGGAGACTAGAGAAGTGTATAGAAGAGAGATAGTGGTTCAGAAGTGTTCCTAGAGGTTTAGAGAAGACTAGAGAAGTGTATAGAAGATAGATAGTGGTTGAGAAGTGTTCCTAGAGGTTTAAAGGAGACTAGAGAAGTGTATAGACGAGAGATAGTGGTTCAGAAGTGTTCCTAGAGGTTTAGAGAAGACTAGAGAAGTGTATAGAAGAGAGATAGTGGTTCAGAAGTGTTCCTAGAGGTTTAGAGGAGACTAGAGAAGTGTATAGAAGAGAGATAGTGGTTCAGAAGTGTTCCTAGAGGTTTAAAGGAGACTAGAGAAGTGTATAGACGAGAGATAGTGGTTCAGAAGTGTTCCTAGAGGTTTAGAGAAGACTAGAGAAGTGTATAGAAGAGAGATAGTGGTTCAGAAGTGTTCCTAGAGGTTTAGAGAAGACTAGAGAAGTGTATAGAAGAGAGATAGTGGTTGAGAAGTGTTCCTAGAGGTTTAGAGGAGACTAGAGAAGTGTATAGAAGAGAGATAGTGGTTCAGAAGTGTTCCTAGAGGTTTAGAGGAGACTAGAGAAGTGTATAGACAAGAGATAGTGGTTCAGAAGTGTTCCTAGAGGTTTAGAGGAGGCTAGAGAAGTGTATAGACGAGAGATAGTGGTTCAGAAGTGTTCCTAGAGGTTTAGAGAAGACTAGAGAAGTGTATAGAAGAGAGATAGTGGTTGAGAAGTGTTCCTAGAGGTTTAGAGGAGACTAGAGAAGTGTATAGAAGAGAGATAGTGGTTGAGAAGTGTTCCTAGAGGTCTAGAGGAGACTAGAGAAGTGTATAGAAGAGAGATAGTGGTTCAGAAGTGTTCCTAGAGGTCTAGAGGAGACTAGAGAAGTGTATAGAAGAGAGATAGTGGTTCAGAAGTGTTCCTAGAGGTTTAGATGAGACTAGAGAAGTGTATAGAAGAGAGATAGTGGTTCAGAAGTGTTCCTAGAGGTCTAGAGGAGACTAGAGAAGTGTATAGAAGAGAGATAGTGGTTCAGAAGTGTTCCTAGAGGTTTAGATGAGACTAGAGAAGTGTATAGAAGAGAGATAGTGGTTGAGAAGTGTTCCTAGAGGTCTAGAGGAGACTAGAGAAGTGTATAGAAGAGAGATAGTGGTTCAGAAGTGTTCCTAGAGGTCTAGAGGAGACTAGAGAAGTGTATAGAAGAGAGATAGTGGTTCAGAAGTGTTCCTAGAGGTTTAGATGAGACTAGAGAAGTGTATAGAAGAGAGATAGTGGTTCAGAAGTGTTCCTAGAGGTCTAGAGGAGACTAGAGAAGTGTATAGAAGCATCCTAGTGTCTTCACAGTGTTGCTAGAGCAGTGTTGCGAGAGAGAGAAGTGATTATTGAGACGTCAGGTGAGTCAGGGAACGGGAGGTCTGCATAAATGATTACCACAGTACTTACTGTAGTGAAAGTTGGAGGAGTGACCAACCTCACCTTTGTAAAGGTGTTGCACCTGTGTACCAGCCTTCACCTTTGTATATCCTACCATCAGGAAGCTACGGGGTAATTTGCCACCTTTTAACCCTTGGGCTACTTTGTCCCTGTCCCTTAAGTGTCAGCAGAGTGTCAGACGTGTCTCTCCACCGCTAGCAGTGTCAGTCTGAGCTGGTAGACTTCAGTAGTGTCAGCTGGTAGACTTCAGTAGTGTCACCTGGTAGACTTCAGTAGTGTCACCTGGTAGACTACAGTAGTGTCAGCTGGTAGACTACAGTAGTGTCAGCTGGTAGACTACAGTAGTGTCAGCTGGTAGACTACAGTAGTGTCAGCTGGTAGACTACAGTAGTGTCAGCTGGTAGACTACAGTAGTGTCAGCTGGTAGACTACAGTAGTGTCAGTCTGAGCTGGTAGACTTCAGTAGTGTCAGTCTGAGCTGGTAGACTTCAGTAGTGTCAGTCAGAGCTGGTAGACTTCAGTAGTGTCAGTCAGAGCTGGTAGACTTCAGTAGTGTCAGTCAGAGCTGGTAGACTTCAGTAGTGTCAGTCAGAGCTGGTAGACTTCAGTAGTGTCAGTCAGAGCTGGTAGACTTCAGTAGTGTCAGTCAGAGCTGGTAGACTTCAGTAGTGTCAGTCAGAGCTGGTAGACTTCAGTAGTGTCAGCCTGAGCTGGTAGACTTCAGTAGTGTCAGTCTGAGCTGGTAGACTTCAGTAGTGTCAGTCAGAGCTGGTAGACTTCAGTGTCAGTCAGAGCTGGTAGACTTCAGTAGTGTCAGTCAGAGCTGGTAGACTTCAGTAGTGTCAGCCTGAGCTGGTAGACTTCAGTAGTGTCAGTCGGAGCTGGTAGACTTCAGTAGTGTCAGTCAGAGCTGGTAGACTTCAGTAGTGTCAGCCTGAGCTGGTAGACTTCAGTAGTGTCAGTCTGAGCTGGTAAACTTCAGTAGTGTCAGCTGGTAGACTTCAGTAGTGTCAGCTGGTAGACTTCAGTAGTGTCAGCTGGTAGACTTCAGTAGTGTCAGCTGGTAGACTTCAGTAGTGTCAGCTGGTAGACTTCAGTAGTGTCAGCTGGTAGATTTCAGTAGTGTCAGCTGGTAGACTTCAGTAGTGTCACCTGGTAGACTTCAGTAGTGTCAGCTGGTAGACTTCAGCAGTGTCACCTGGTGGACTTCAGTAGTGTCAGCTGGTAGACTACAGTAGTGTCAGCTGGTAGACTACAGTAGTGTCAGCTGGTAGACTACAGTAGTGTCAGCTGGTAGACTACAGTAGTGTCAGCTGGTAGACTACAGTAGTGTCAGCTGGTAGACTACAGTAGTGTCAGCTGGTAGACTACAGTAGTGTCAGCTGGTAGACTTCAGTAGTGTCAGGTGGTAGACTTCAGTAGTGTCAGCTGGTAGACTTCAGTAGTGTCAGCTGGTAGACTTCAGTAGTGTCAGCTGGTAGACTTCAGTAGCGTCAGCTGGTAGACTTCAGTAGCGTCAGCTGGTAGACTTCAGCAGTGTCAGCTGGTAGACTTCAGTAGTGTCAGCAGGTAAACTTCAGCAGTGTCAGCTGGTAGACTTCAGCAGTGTCAGCTGGTAGACTTCAGTAGTATCAGCTGGTAGACTTCAGCAGTGTCAGCTGGTAGACTTCAGTAATGTCACCTGGTAGACTTCAGCAGTGTCAGCTGGTAGACTTCAGTAGTGTCAGCCTGAGCTGGTAGACTTCAGTAGTGTCAGCTGGTAGACTTCAGTAGTGTCAGCTGGTAGACTTCAGCAGTGTCAGCTGGTAGACTTCAGTAGTGTCAGCAGGTAAACTTCAGCAGTGTCAGCTGGTAGACTTCAGCAGTGTCAGCTGGTAGACTTCAGCAGTGTCAGCTGGTAGACTTCAGCAGTGTCAGCTGGTAGACTTCAGTAGTGTCAGCTGGTAGACTTCAGTAGTGTCAGCTGGTAAACTTCAGTAGTGTCAGCTGGTAGACTTCAGTAGTGTCAGCTGGTAAACTTCAGCAGTGTCAGCTGGTAGACTTCAGCAGTGTCAGCTGGTAGACTTCAGTAGTGTCAGCTGGTAGACTTCAGCAGTGTCAGCTGGTAGACTTCAGTAGTGTCAGCTGGTAAACTTCAGTAGTGTCAGCTGGTAGACTTCAGCAGTGTCAGCTGGTAGACTTCAGTAGTGTCAGCTGGTAGACTTCAGCAGTGTCAGCTGGTAGACATCAGTAGTGTCAGCTGGTAGACTTCAGTAGTGTCAGCTGGTAGACTTCAGTAGTGTCAGCTGGTAGACTTCAGTAGTGTCAGCTGGTAGACTTCAGTAGTGTCAGCTGGTAAACTTCAGTAGTGTCAGCTGGTAGATTAGTGTCACCTGGTGGACTACAGTAGTGTCAGCTGGTAGACTACAGTAGTGTCAGCTGGTAGACTACAGTAGTGTCAGCTGGTAGACTACAGTAGTGTCAGCTGGTAGACTACAGTAGTGTCAGCTGGTAGACTTCAGTAGTGTCAGATGGTAAACTTCAGCAGTGTCAGCTGGTAGACTTTAGCAGTGTCAGCTGGTAGACTTCAGTAGTGTCAGCTGGTAGACTTCAGCAGTGTCAGCTGGTAGACTTCAGTAGTGTCAGCTGGTAGACTTTCAATCTTTTCAACATATCACTACAAACTGGCATGGTGCCAGATAAGTGGAAAATGGCAAATGTGATACCTATTTTCAAAACAGGTGACAGGTCCTTAGCTTCGAACTATAGACCAATAAGCCTAACCTCCATAGTGGGAAAATTTATGGAATCAATAATTGCCGAGGCAGTTCGTAGCCACCTTGAAAAGCATAAATTAATCAACGAATCTCAGCATGGTTTTACAAAGGGGCGTTCCTGCCTTACGAATTTATTAACTTTTTTCACTAAGGTATTTGAGGAGGTAGATCATGGTAATGAATATGATATTGTGTATATGGACTTCAGTAAGGCTTTTGACAGGGTCCCACATCAGAGACTATTGAGGAAAATTAAAGCACATGGAATAGGAGGAGAAATTTTTTCCTGGATAGAGGCATGGTTGACAAATAGGCAGCAGAGAGTTTGCATAAATGGGGAGAAATCAGAGTGGGGAAGCGTCACGAGCGGTGTTCCACAGGGGTCAGTGTTGGGCCCCCTGCTGTTCACAATCTACATAAACGACATGGATGAGGGCATAAAGAGCGACATCGGCAAGTTTGCCGATGACACCAAAATAGGCCGTCGAATTCATTCTGACGAGGACATTCGAGCACTCCAGGAAGATTTGAATAGACTGATGCAGTGGTCGGAGAAGTGGCAGATGCAGTTTAATATAGACAAATGCAAAGTTCTAAATGTTGGACAGGACAATAACCATGCCACATATAAACTAAATAATGTAGATCTTAATATTACGGATTGCGAAAAAGATTTAGGAGTTCTGGTTAGCAGTAATCTGAAACCAAGACAACAGTGCATAAGTGTTCGCAATAAAGCTAATAGAATCCTTGGCTTCATATCAAGAAGCATAAATAATAGGAGTCCTCAGGTTGTTCTTCAACTCTATACATCCTTGGTTAGGCCTCATTTAGATTATGCTGCACAGTTTTGGTCACCGTATTACAGAATGGATATAAATTCTCTGGAAAATGTACAAAGGAGGATGACAAAGATGATCCCATGTATCAGAAACCTTCCCTATGAGGATAGACTAAGGGCCCTGAAACTGCACTCTCTAGAAAGACGTAGAATTAGGGGGGATATGATTGAGGTTTATAAGTGGAAGACAGGAATAAATAAAGGGGATGTAAATAGTGTGCTGATAATATCTAGCCTAGACAGGACTCGCAGCAATGGTTTTAAGTTGGAAAAATTCAGATTCAGGAGGGATATAGGAAAGTACTGGTTTGGTAATAGAGTTGTGGATGAGTGGAACAAACTCCCAAGTACCGTTATAGAGGCCAGAACGTTGTGTAGCTTTAAAAATAGGTTGGATAAATACATGAGTAGATGTGGGTGGGTGTGAGTTAGACCTGATAGCTTGTGCTAACGGGTCGGTTGCCGTGTTCCTCCCTTGAGTCAATGTGACCTGACCTGACTAGGTTGGGTGCATTGGCTTAAGCCGGTAGGGACTTGGACCTGCCTCGCATGGGCCAGTAGGCCTTCTGCAGTGTTCCTTCGTTCTTATGTTCTTATGTTCTTAGTAGTGTCAGCTGGTAGACTTCAGTAGTGTCAGCTGGTAGACTTCAGCAGTGTCAGCTGGTAGACTTCAGTAGTGTCAGCTGGTAGACTTCAGTAGTGTCAGCTGGTAGACTTCAGTAGTGTCAGCTGGTAGACTTCAGCAGTGTCAGCTGGTAGACTTCAGCAGTGCCAGCTGGTAGACTTCAGCAGTGTCAGCTGGTAGACTTCAGCAGTGTCAGCTGGTAGACTTCAGCAGTGTCAGCTGGTAGATTTCAGCAGTGTCAGCTGGTAGACTTCAGTAGTATCAGCTGGTAAACTTCAGTAACGCTGTACAGTTACTGTTACTTGGGTATCGATGTATATATCAGGTGTCATATACACAGGAATGTATATAGGAGCGGCCATGAGAGGTATATATGTGTATATATACGTACAAATGTATATATTACAGGGCGTGACGGAATAATGTGGCTTACGCCCTTTTGTCTGCCCACCCGCCATGACGGCTCGTCCGAATACTCTCAGTTTTTCCATCCTATTTTTCCTTACATTCCCCGTGAGTACCATCTGCCATTTGTAACACGAGGTAACGTTAAATGCATCGAAACGGGGCAATGTGAAGTTTATATACTTTCGGGGGAGTGTTTCGGGGATATACGTGGAGAAAAGTGGTTCTGAATTGGCGAAGTCGGTGCCAGGGAGGAATCGGAGGCAGCGGTGCTGGCTGGATCTATCCTTGAGTAAACATGGAGGAGGTTGTTCCAGCCTACAGGTCAAGAAGCCTCATTCAAAACACATTTTTATCGTCTTTACTCGCCGTATTTATCCCCTCTCGCATAAAACCCGAGAGGCACAATGATTTTACCTCCCATTTATGACCGCAGATGGTGGAGAAACAGCCACAGAAGGGCGATATTAATGGCTAAAATAAGCACTGACTCAGTACCTTCTTGCTGGACTCATCATTCCAGAGGAATTACGAATCTTAGCTTTTATATTTTCTGGGTTTTCTTTTTAGCTTTAAGACGCTATTCTTCCCACTTTCGTGTTTTTATCTTATAAATCTATTTTTTCCTTCAACTGGGGGGAATTTGATGGATTTTTTTAAGAGATTTTGGTGGGTTTTTGAGATGTGAAATTTGACTGTCTGTCAGTAAGTTGGATATTGAGGGCTCTTTGACACCTTGTAGGTTTAGAGCTCTCTGGGGAAGTGGTGCTTAGGAACCTCCAGCAAGTTGTTCCACCTTCAGGCACCTGCTGCAGGTGGTCCCTCCTTCAGAACCTCCAGCAGGTGACTCCACCAGAACATCCAGCAGGTAGTTCCTCCAGAACCTCCAGCAGGTAGTTCCTCCAGAACCTCCAGCAGGTAGTTCCTCCAGAACCTCCAGCAGGTAGTTCCTCCAGTACCTCCAGCAAGTAGTTCCTCCAGAACAACCAGCAGGTAGTTCCTCCAGAACCACCAGCAGGTAGTTCCTCCAGAACCTCCAGCAGGTAGTTCCTCCAGAACCACCAACAGATAGTTCCTCCAGAACCACCAGCAGGTAGTTCCTCCAGAACCACCAGCAGGTAGTTCCTCCAGAACCACCAGCAGGTACTTCCTCCAGAACCACCAGCAGTACCCGGTGGCCCGGTGGCCTGGTGGCTAAAGCTCCCGCTTCACACACGGAGGGCCCGGGTTCGATTCCCGGCGGGTGGAAACATATCGACACGTTTCCTTACACCTGTTGTCCTGTTCACCTAGCAGCAAATAGGTACCTGGGTGTTAGTCGACTGGTGTGGGTCGCATCCTGGGGGACAAGATTAAGGACCCCAATGGAAATAAGTTAGACAGTCCTCGATGACGCACTGACTTTCTTGGGTTATCCTGGGTGGCTAACCCTCCGGGGTTAAAAATCCAAACGAAATCTTATCTTATCCAGAACCACCAGCAGGTAGTTCCTCCAGAACCACCAGCAGGTACTTCCTCCAGAACCACCAGCAGGTAATACCTCCAGAACCACCAGAAGGTAATACCTCCAGAACCACCGGCAGGTAGTTCCTCCAGAACCACCAGCAGGTAATACCTCCAGAACCACCGGCGGGTAGTTCCTCCAGAACCAGCAGCAGGCAGCTCCTCCAGAACCACCAGGAGGTAGCTTCTCCAGAACCACCAGCAGGTAGCTCCTCCAGAACCACCAGCAGGTAGCTCCTACAGAACCACCAACAGGTAGTACCTCCAGAACCACCAGCAGGTAGCTCCTCCAGAACCACCAGCAGGTAGCTCCTACAGAACCACCAACAGGTAGTACCTCCAGAACCACCAGCAGGTAGCTCCTCCAGAACCACCAGCAGGTAGCTCCTACAGAACCACCAGCAGGTAGTACCTCCAGAACCACCAGCAGGTAGCTCCTCCAGAACCACCAGCAGGTAGCTCCTCCAGAACCACCAGCAGGTAGCACCTCCAGAACCACCAGCAGGTAGTACCTCCAGAACCACCAGCAGGTAGTACCTCCAGAACCACCAGCAGGTAGTACCTCCAGAACCACCAGCAGGTAGCACCTCCAGAACCACCAGCAGGTAGCACCTCCAGAACCACCAGCAGGTAGTACCTCCAGAACCACCAGCAGGTAGTACCTCCATAACCACCAGCAGGTAGTTCCTCCAGAACCACCAGCAGGTAGTACCTCCAGAACCACCAGCAGGTAGTACCTCCAGAACCACCAGCAGGTAGTACCTCCAGAACCACCAGCAGGTAGTACCTCAAGAACTACCAGCAGGGAGTACCTCCAGAACCACCAGCAGGTAGCTCCTCCAGAACCACCAGCAGGTAGTACCTCCAGAACCACCAGCAGGTAGTACCTCCAGAACCACCAGCAGGTAGTACCTCCAGAACCACCAGCAGGTAGTACCTCCAGAACCACCAGCAGGTAGTACCTCCAGAACCACCAGCAGGTAGCTCCTCCAGAACCACCAGCAGGTAGTACCTCCATAACCACCAGCAGGTAGTACCTCCAGAAC
>NW_027195033.1:512500-520000 GCF_038502225.1 Cherax quadricarinatus
AAGTGGAGAGAGTAACAGGAGTTGAATGGGAAAAGCCAGACTATAAAAGAGGGGACTACATAGGGTTGAGGAACTTCCTGCAGGAGGTCCAGTGGGACAGAGAACTGGCAGGAAAGCCAGTAAACGAAATGATGGAATATGTAACAACAAAATGCAAGGAGGCAGTGGAAAGGTTTATTCCCAAGGGCAACAGTAACAACGGGAAGACCAGAACGAGCCCCTTGTTTACCCGACGGTGTAAGGAGGCAAAAACAAAGTGCAATAGAGAATGGAAAAAGTACAGAAGGCAGAGAACACACGAAAATAGGGAGATCAGTCGCAGAGCCAGGAATGAGTACGCACAGGTAAGGAGGGAGGCCCAGCGACAGTATGAAAATGACATAGCATCGAGAATCAAGACTGACCCAAAACTGTTGTATAGCCACATCAGGAGGAAGACAACAGTCAAAGATCAGGTGATCAGATTAAGGACAGAAGGTGGACAACTCACAAGAAATGATCAGGAGGTATGTGAGGAGCTAAACAGGAGATTTAAGGAAGTTTTTACATTAGAGACAGGAAAGGCTCTGGGAAGGCAGCACAGAAGGGAACATCAAGAGGGAATATACCAACAAGTGTTGGATGACATACTAACAACCGAGGAGGAGGTGCAGAAGCTGCTAAGTGACCTTGGGACCGGACAACATCTCCCCATGGGTCCTTAGAGAAGGAGCAGAGATGCTGTGCGTGCCTCTAACCACAATCTTCAACACATCCCTTGAAACTGGGCAACTACCTGAGAAATGGAAGACAGCAAATGTAGTCCCATATTTAAGAAAGGAAACAGAAATGAGGCACTAAACTACAGACCTGTGTCTCTGACATGTATTGTGTGCAAAGTCATGGAGAAGATTATTAGGAGGAGAGTGGTGGAACACCTGGAACGGAACAAGATTATAAATAAAAACCAGCATGGGTTCATGGAAGGCAAATCCTGTGTTACAAACCTCCTGGAGTTTTATGACAAGGTAACAGAAGTAAGACACGAGAGAGAGGGGTGGGTTGATTGCGTTTTCCTAGACTGCAGGAAGGCCTTTGACACAGTTCCCCACAAGAGATTAGTGCAGAAGCTGGAGGATCAGGCGTATATAACAGGGAGGGCACTGCAATGGATCAGGGAATACCTGACGGATGCAACAACGAGTCATGGTACGTGAAGAGGTATCACAATGGGCGCCTGTGACGAGCGGGGTCCCACAGGGATCAGTTCTAGGACCAGTGCTATTTTTGATATATGCGAACGACATGATGGAAGGAATAGACTCTGAAGTGTCCCTATTCGCAGATGATGTGAAGTTGATGAGAAGAATTAAATCGGATGAGGATGAGGCAGGACTGCAAAGAGACCTGGACAGGCTGGACATGTGGTCCAGAAACTGGCTCCTCGAATTCAACTCTGCCAAATGCAAAGTCATGAAGATTTGGGAGGGGCAAAGAAGACTGCAGACAGAGTATAGGGTAGGTGGACAAAGACTACAGACCTCACTCAGGGAGAAAGACCTTGGGGTGACCATAACACCGAGCACATCACCGGAGGCACACATCAACCAAATAACCGCTGCAGCATACGGGCGCCTGGCAAACCTGAGAATAAGCGCCCGATACCTTAATAAGGAATCGTTCAAGACACTGTACACTGTGTATGTTAGGCCCATACTGGAGTATGCAGCACCAGTCTGAAACCCACACCTGGTCAAGCACGTCAAGAAGTTAGAGAAAGTACAAAGGTTTGCAACAAGGCTAGTCCCAGAGCTCAGGGGAATGTCGTACGAGGAAAGGTTGAGGGAGATCGGACTGACGACACTGGACAGAAGGGTCAGGGAAGACATGATAACGACATACAAGATACTACGGGGAATAGACAAGGTAGAGAGAGATAAGATGTTCCAGAGAGGGGACACAGAAACAAGGGGTCACAACTGGAAGCTGAAGACTCAGACGAGTCAAAGGGACGTTAGGAAGTATTTCTTCAGTCACAGAGTCGTCAGGAAGTGGAATAGTCTGGCAAGTGAAGTAGTGGAGGCAGGAACCATACATAGTTTTAAGAAGAGGTATGACAAAACTCAGGAAGCAGAGAGGGAGAGGATCCAGTAGCGATCAGTGAAGAGGCGGGGCCAGGAGCTGAGTCTCGACCCCTGCAACCACAATTAGGTGAGTACAATTAGGTGAGTACAATTAGGTGAGTACACACAACACATACACACACACACAGCACACACACACAACACACACACACACAACACACACACACCAGACACACACACACAAGACATACACACGCACACACAACACACACACACACACACACACACACACACACACACACACACACACACACACACACACACACACACACACACACACACACACACACTCGTGGAGGAGTCACGAGGTTTGAGCTCGTGTTTTGGTGGAAATTTCTGACTGTGCCATAAGGAACAGAGTGTGGGATATAGGCGTGTGCACGCATAAGAGTGCATATAATAGAGTGTGGGATATAGGCGTGTGCACGCATGAGAGTGCATATAATCACTTAAGCCCCGAAAAAAGGAAATGTAAGTGATCACAGAAGATAAGATAAAGAGATAAGAGATATGTATAGATGTCTCAGTAAATACAGTGAGTGAGTGAAAAAAATTAGAAGAGCTAGAGACTATAGTGCATACAGGAAGTTAGTGGAAAAATTACCGAGAAGCATCAAGCATCTTCATACTGAGACCCAGGATGGACGACGTTACTCCACTGCCAGCCGCAAGTAATATTCACCTAGTTTGAGTTGCATGGGGTCAGCACCAGTCTCTAGCTGGAAATTGGGGGTCACTCTCCTCGAGCTATCAGAATTAGAATAAGCAGCATTTACTGGCATTTAATAGAATTTAGAGGTAGTGGCATATAGGCGAAGCCTAGTGTATTTATTTTTGAACGTAATTTTAAATGCATAAGACAGTACAGTGGGAACCAAGAGATCGGGTACATATACAATACATATGTAGTACATACGTGGGAAATAAGGACTGTTTACATAAACATATGCACACACTAGGTGAGGACAGCTCTGCTGTTAGGCACTTGAATAGCTGTAGCACACACACACACACACACACACACACACACACACACAAACACACACACACACACACACATGCACACACACACACACACACACAAGAAATCAGAACAGGGGGGCACACCCGCAAGTGCTGGATGAGGTACATATAACCAAGGAGGAGGTGAAGAAGCTGCTATGCGAACTTGACACCTCAAAGGCGGTGGGACCAGACAACATCTCTCCATGGGTCCTTAAAGAGGAGCAGAGATATTGTGTGAGCCATTAACAAAGATCTTCAACACATCATTTGAAACTGGGCAACTCCCTGAGGTATGGAAAATGGCAAATGTAGTCCCAATTTTTAAAAAGGGAGACAGACATGAGGTACTAAACTACAGACCTGTATCACTAACGTGTATAGTATGCAAGGTCATGGAGAAGATCATCAGGAGGAGAGTGGTGGGGCACCTGGAAAGAAACAAGTGTATAATTGACAACCAGCACGGTTTCAGGGAAGGAAAATCCTGTGTCACAAACCTACTAGAGTTTTATGACAAGGTGACAGAAGTAAGACAAGAGAGAGAGGGGTGGATCGACTGCGTATTTTTGGACTGCAAGAAGGCCTTCAACACAGTTCCTCACAAGAGGTTACTGCAAAAGCTAGAGGATCAGGCACACATAACAGGAAAGGCACTGCAATGGATCAGAGAATATCTGACAGGGAGGCAACAACGAGTCATGGTACGCGACGAGGTGTCAGAGTGGGCGCCTGTGACAAGCGGGGTTCCACAGGGGTCAGTCCTAGGACCTGTGCTGTTCTTGGCATACGTGAACGACATAACGGAAGGGATAGACTCAGAAGTGTCCTTGTTTGCAGATAATGTGAAGTTAATGAGAAGAATCAAATCGGACGAGGATCAGGCAGGACTACAAAGAGACCTGGACAGGCTACAAGCCTGGTCCAGCAACTGGCTCCTTGAATTTAACCCTGCCAAATGCAAAGTCATGAAGATTGGGGAAGGGCAAAGAAGACCGCACACACAATATAGTTTAGATGGCCAAAGACTGCAAACCTCACTCAAGGAAAAAGATCTGGGGGTGAGTATAACACCGAGCATATCTCCTGAGGCGCACATCAATCAGATAACTGCTGCTAGCATACGGGCGCCTGGCAAACCTACGGATAGCGTTCCGATACCTCAGTACGGATTCGTTTAAGACTCTGTATACCATCTACGTCAGGCCCATACTGGAGTATGCAGCACCAGTTTGGAATCCACACCTAGTCAAGCACGTCAAGAAATTAGAGAAAGTGCAAGGGTTTGCAACAAGACTAGTCCCAGAGCTACGGGGATTGTCCTATGAAGAAAGGTTGAGGGAAATCGGCCTGACGACACTGGAGGACAGGAGGGTCAGGGGAGACATGATAACGACATATAAAATACTGCACGGAATAGACGAGGTGTACAAAGATGGGATGTTCCAGAGATGGGACACAGACACAAGAGGTCACAATTGGACGTTGAAGACTCAGATGAATCAAAGGGATGTTAGGAAGTATTTCTTCAGTCATAGAGTAGTCAGGCCGTGGAATAGCCTAGAAAGTGAAGTAGTGGAGGCGGGAACCATACATAGTTTTAAGGCGAGGTATGATAGAGCTCATGGGGCAGGGAGAGAGAGGACCTAGTAGCAATCAGTGAAGAGGCAGGGCCAGGAGCTATGACTCGACCCCTGCAAACACAAATAGGTGAGTACAAATAGGTGAGTACACACACATACAGACACACACACACACACACATATATAGACACACACACACACATATACAGGATTTTACACCTTCCTGTGAAGTGACCCTATAACCCTTCCCCCCCCATCTCTCTCCCTCTCCTCTCCTCTCTCTTCCTCTCTCTCTCTCTCTCTCTCTCTCTCTCTCTCTCTCTCTCTCTCTCTCTCTCTCTCTCTCTCTCTCTCTCTCTCTCTCTCTCTCTCTCTTCTCTCTCTCTCTCCCCCTCCCCCTCTCTCATCCTCTCTCTCATCCTCTCTCTCATCCTCTCTCTCTTCCTCTCTCTCTTCCTTCTCTTGCTCTCTCTCTCTTCTCTCTCTCTCTCCCTCTCCTCTCTCTCTTCCTTTCTTCCTCTCTTACTCTCTCTTCCTCTTCTTTTCTCTCTCTCTCTCTTCCCTTGTACCTCCCCCTCTCTCTTACCTTTTCCTTTTCCCTCTCACTTTCTCCCCCTTTTTTCCCTTCTTTTCCCCTCCTTCTAGGCTCCCCTTCTCTCTCTCCCTATCTCTCACTCTCTTTTTCCCCTTTTTCTTTTTCTTTCTCTCTCTAAAAAAAAAAAAAAAAAAAAAAAAAAAAAAAAAAATGGTTGGGACTCATGGAATCAGGGATCAGATGACAATGGTACTGGTAGGGAGGAATGGATGGAGGAACAGTGGAAAAGGATAGAGCAAGAATGGGAGAGAAAATTAGGAGAGCTTTCTGAAAAAATGGAGAAAGAGCTCTCTGTGAAATGGGAAAAGAGGAGGAGGAAGGAGACAAAGAATTGGGTGGCACAACTCGAAACTGCAGTACCCAGGGTAAAGGTCCTAGAATTTGAGGTAAACAGGCTGAAGCAAGTCTCAGGGGTAGTGACCAGAGAAGACACACCATACGAAGATGAGAGGCTGAACAGGAAGGAAGGAGATATGAATTATGCTAAGGTCATATCAGCCTGCAAAGAAGGGCCAGGGAGTGGAAGGGAAGAGCAGATGGGTGCAGATGGAGAGGGAGATAGGTCGAATGCTGAGGCACAACCATGCTACCCAGAGCCACTGGAAAAATCAAGGGAGAAAATGACCACATACAGACAGGAACCAGAGTCACAGAGGAAGAGGCAATGGGAGGAGGAAAGGGCAAAATCAGTGATTATCCATGGGCTTCGGGAGAGAGAGGAAAGGACACACACTGAAAGACGGCAGGAAGAAAGAAAGGAGATTGAGAAAATCATCACGGAAATAGGGGGAGAAGATATGGATGAGATTGTAAATTTTCAGAGAATAGGGGGGTACTTGAAGGGGAGAAACCGACTGATCAAGCTGATTCTCAGGACAGAAACAGTGTGGAACAGGGTCCTCCAAGAGAAACCACGGTTGAAAAGGTCGGAAGAGTACAAGAAGGTGTTCCTAAACAGAGACAGAACACAAACAGAAAGAAAGCAGCTGAGGGAGAGGACAAAAAAGCGAAAGGAGCTAGGAAAGGAGACAAGGATGGAACCAACAGAGGTCAGTCAAAGCAGAACAGAGCAGCAAGGGCCAGCACACACACAACTATCCTCAGAACCCCACAACTTATCACACCATCCCAACACACAATACAATCCATACCCACAGCTTCCACCCAACCCCCAACCATAGAATCCCACAGTATGCTACCAGGTCTCCCACCCCCACAGGCCCCCAAACCACAGTGTTGGAAAGGAAACTGAAGGTATGGTACACAAACGCTGATGGAATAACAAACAAGTGGGAGGAGTGGCACGAAAGAGTCAAAGAGGCATCACCAGACATCATAGCGATCACAGAAACCAAGCTTACAGGTATGATAACAGATGCCATCTTTCCAGTGGGATACCAGATCCTGAGAAAAGACAGAAGGAACAGGGGGGGTGGAGGAGTGGCATTGCTGATCAAACACTGATGGAATTTTGATGAGCTGGACAGAGGAGACAGCGGAGAAGAAAGTGATTACATAGCGGGAACGCTTCACTCTGGTGGTCCCTAGGTGATAATTGCAGTGATGTATAACCCACCACAGAACAGCAGGAGGCCAAGGCAAGAGTATGACGAGAGCAATAGAGCGATGGTTGACACACTGGCTGCAGTGGCCAGAAGAGCTCATGCATGCAGGGCAAAGCTCCTGATCATGGGCGAATTTAACCACAAGGAGATCGAATGGGAGAACTTGGAGCCACATGGGGGCCAAGATACATAGAGGGCTAAGATGATGGAGGTGGTACTGGAAAACTTCATGTACCAACACGTAAGGGACACTACAAGAGAGAGAGGAGAGGATGAACCAGCAAGACTGGACTTAGTATTCACCTTGAGTAGTGCAGATATTGAGGACATCACATATGAAAGACCCCTTGGGGCCAGCGATCATGTGGTTTTGAGCTCAATACACAGTAGAGCCACAAGTGGAGGGGGAAGCAGGAAGGCAAGGACAAATGAAACCAAACTACAGGAAAGGGGACTACACAGGAATGAGGAACTTCCTGAATGAGGTTCAGTGGGACAGAGAACTGGCAGGGAAGCCAGTTAATGAGATGATGGAATATGTAGCAACAATGTGCAAGGAGGCTGAGGAGAGGTTTGTACCCAAGGGTAACAGGAATAATGAAAAAGCCAGGATGAGCCCATGGTTCACCCAA
>NW_027195033.1:525000-530000 GCF_038502225.1 Cherax quadricarinatus
GAACACTGACAGCAGGTGTATGGTAACTAACACCCAGGTACCTACTTACTGCTAGGTGAACACTGACAGCAGGTGTAAGGTAACTAACACCCAGGTACCTACTTACTGCTAGGTGAACACTGACAGCAGGTGTAAGGTAACTAACACCCAGGTACCTACTTACTGCTAGGTGAACACTGACAGCAGGTGTAAGGTAACTAACACCCAGGTACCTACTTACTGCTAGGTGAACACTGACAGCAGGTGTAAGGTAACTAACTCCCAGGTACCTACTTACTGCTAGGTGAACACTGACAGCAGGTGTAAGGTAACTAACACCCAGGTACCTACTTACTTCTAGGTGAACACTGACAGCAGGTGTAAGGTAACTAACACCCAGGTACCTACTTACTGCTAGGTGAACAGGGACATAAGGTGTCTTAAGGAAACACGTCTTAATGGAGACACCCGTACCGGGGATCGACCTCAGTGTATGAGGCGAGTGCGCTACCAACCCAGCCACGGAACACCATGTTCACATACATGCATCTAAGCCCCATATGTGTCTATAACACCTATGAGGTCTCTAGAGCACCGGCACATGACCAAAAATCTCCACTGGGTAACCTCATCCCCTGACAAAACACAACTGTCGGCAGAAATCCCACCACCTGTGCTGACGTCTCAGCCAGCAACACACACCTGCTGTCAGCCAGATAGTACACAGACGAGATTGCATACCTGACTGCTGCAACATAATGGTGCAGAATTAGGCACATGTGCAACATCTGGGGATTTTAATCGCATTTAACTGAAGAGCCCTATATGGTAGGCCTCTATAGTCAAATGCAAGCCTATAGTAGGGTTCTACAGTCAAATGCAAGCCTATAGTAGGGCTCTACAGTCAAATGCAAGCCTATATAGTAGGGCTCTACAGTCAAATGCAAGCCTATAGTAGGGCTCTATAGTCAAATGCAAGCCTATATAGTAGGGCTCTACAGTTGACGGTGTTGCTTCCCACAGAGCTGCAACATAACACTGGTGGCTCTGGAGGGACTTACACCAGACTTATTCCTTGCGTGGAATTGATGATGGGTTGGGTTAGAGGAGGACCTGCCTAGTATGGGCCAGTAAGCCTGCTGCAGTGCTCGTCCTTGTTCTTGTGACTCTGTCTAGCTGGGCCATAAGAAATACCTCCAGTCTTCCTGGAACACCTTCCAGGAAGACTGGAAAGCGCCAAACACAGCCCCTTTACCATAGCTCCTGGACCCGCCTCTTCACTGGTCGCTACTAAGCCCTCTCTCTCTCCCTGCTCCATGAGCTTTATCATACCTCGTCTTAAAGCTATGTATGGTTCCTGCCTCCACTACATCACTTGGCAGACTGTTCCACTTCCTGACAACCCTATGACTGAAGAAATACTTCCTAACGTGCTCCTATTGTAACCTTACACTTCTAGTGTTGTTACGAGGTGCCAGAGGGGAGGTACAAGTGCCTTGGCATACTTCTGGGTAAGCAGGGAATGCCCCAGTGTACGTTACTGGAGAGATATGGCAAGAAGTGTACAATGTAGTGAAAAGGATGGGAACCCTGGGTCCTGTAAGAGAACATTGCATCAACATCCGTGGACTCAGACTTGTTCAACCTGCTACCAGCAGAGGTCAACCTGCCACCAGCAGATGTCAACGAGCCATCAGCAGAGATCAACCTGCTACCAGCAGATGTCAACCTCCCACCAGCAGAGGTCAACCTGCCACCAGCAGATGTCAACCAGCCACCAGCAGAGGTCAACCTGCCACCAGCAGAGGTCAACCTGCCACCAGCAGATGTCAACCATCTACCAGCAGATACCAACTATCTATCAACAGATACCAACCATCTACCAGCAGATACCAACTATCTATCAACAGATACCAACCATCTACCAGCAGATACCAACTATCTATCAACAGATACCAACCATCTACCAGCAGATACCAACCATCTATCAACAGATACCAACTATCTACCAGCAGATACCAACTATCTACCAACAGATACCAATCATCTATCAACAGATACCAACTATCAATCAACAGATACCAATCATCTACCAGCAGATACCAACCATCTATCAACAGATACCAACTATCTACAAACAGATACCAACTATCTATCAACAGATACCAACCATCTATCAGCACATACCAACTATCTACCAACAGATACCAACTATCTACCAGCAGATACCAACCATCTATGAACAGATACCAACTAAGTACCAGCAGATACCAACAGATACCAACTATCTATAAACAGATATCAACTATCTACCAGCAGATACCAACCATCTACCAGCAGATACCAACTATCTATCAACAGATACCAACTATCTATCAACAGATACCAACTATCTACCAGCAGATACCAACTATCTACAAGCAGATACCAACTATCTACCAGCAGATACCAACCATCTATCAACAGATACCAACTATCTATCAGCAACTATACCAATACAGCTATCTGCACGATACCAACTATCTATCAACAGATACCAACTATCTACCAGCAGATACCAACTATCTACCAGCAGATACCAACTATCTATCAACAGATACCAACTATCTATCAACAGATACCAACTATCTACCAGCAGATACCAACTATCTACCAGCAGATACCAACTATCTATCAACAGATACAAACTATCTATCAACAGATACCAACTATCTACCAGCGAATGCCAACTATCCTAACCGCAGATACCAACTATCTATGCAGATACCAACTATCTGCAGATACCACTATCCAAGCAGATACCAACTATCTACCAGCAGATACCAACCATCTACCAGCAGATACCAACTATCTATCAACAGATACCAACTATCTATCAACAGATACCAACTATCTATCAACAGATACCATCAGTCTCGTGTTTACAAACTTCCTGATTTGTTCTAAATCGAATTATCAGCCAAAGTTTTGGAAGATGGTGGTAATCTTTGCCACTTATCCGAGTGAGTAACAAGGTTAAGTGGGTTTGACATCCGGGATGAGCTGTATTGGAGATTTTAGAAACTGTGGGGGGCGGGGTTTGAGACCGGGGCAGGGCAGGAGAGCTCCAGTTCCCCGAAACAAGAGCAGATCCTACACCCCCACAAGAGAGGCAACTTGAGGGTATATAAACAGTGAGAGAAGCGGCCGGGGCTCAGTACTGCTTCTGCCGTCGTGGAGGGAGGTTGTGTCGCTCCTCGCTCTCACTCTCACTAATGTGATCATCCGGGACTAATTAATTGTGATGTAATTAATTATCGAGTGACGCGTCCAGAGTGCAAGTAATTAGTGAGGTAATTATGTCTTATTACCAGTGTTATTAGTGAGGTAATTATGTCTTATTACCAGTGTTATTAGTGAGGTAATTATGTCTTATTACCAGTGTTATTAGTGAGGTAATTATGTCTTATTACCAGTGTTATTAGTGAGGTAATTATGTCTTATTACCAGTGTTATTAGTGAGGTAATTATGTCTTATTACCAGTGTTATTAGTGAGGTAATTATGTCTTATTACCAGTGTTATTAGTGATGGAATTATGTCTTACCAGTGTTATTAGTGAGGTAATTATGTCTTATTACCAGTGTTATTAGTGAGGTAATTATGTCTTATTACCAGTGTTATTAGTGAGGTAATTATGTCTTATTACCAGTGTTATTAGTGAGGTAATTATGTCTTATTACCAGTGTTATTAGTGAGGTAATTATGTCTTATTACAGTGTTATTAGTGAGGTAATTATGTCTTATTACCAGTGTTATTAGTGAGGTAATTATGTCTTATTACCAGTGTTATTAGTGAGGTAATTATGTCTTATTGCAGTGTTATTAGTGAGGTAATTATGTCCTATTACCAGTGTTATTAGTGAGGTAATTATGTCTTATTACCAGTGTTATTAGTGAGGTAATTATGTCTTATTACCAGTGTTATTAGTGAGGTAATTATGTCTTATTACAGTGTTATTAGTGAGGTAATTATGTCTTATTACCAGTGTTATTAGTGAGGTAATTATGTCTTATTACCAGTGTTATTAGTGAGGTAATTATGTCTTATTACAGTGTTATTAGTGAGGTAATTATGTCTTATTACCAGTGTTATTAGTGAGGTAATTATGTCTTATTACAGTGTTATTAGTGAGGTAATTATGTCTTATTACAGTGTTATTAGTGAGGTAATTATGTCTTATTACCAGTGTTATTAGTGAGGTAATTATGTCTTATTACCAGTGTTATTAGTGAGGTAATTATGTCTTATTACAGTGTTATTAGTGAGGTAATTATGTCTTATTACAGTGTTATTAGTGAGGTAATTATGTCTTACAGTGTTATTAGTGAGGTAATTATGTCTTATTGCAGTGTTATTAGTGAGGTAATTATGTCTTATTACAGTGTTATTAGTGAGGTAATTATGTCTTATTACCAGTGTTATTAGTGAGGTAATTATGTCTTATTACAGTGTTATTAGTGAGGTAATTATGTCTTATTACAGTGTTATTAGTGAGGTAATTATGTCTTATTACAGTGTTATTAGTGAGGTAATTATGTCTTATTACCAGTGTTATTAGTGAGGTAATTATGTCTTATTACAGTGTTATTAGTGAGGTAATTATGTCTTATTACAGTGTTATTAGTGAGGTAATTATGTCTTATTACAGTGTTATTAGTGAGGTAATTATGTCTTATTACAGTGTTATTAGTGAGGTAATTATGTCTTATTACCAGTGTTATTAGGTAATTATGTCTTATTACCAGTGTTATTAGTGAGGTAATTATGTCTTATTGCAGTGTTATTAGTGAGGTAATTATGTCTTATTACCAGTGTTATTAGTGAGGTAATTATGTCTTATTGCAGTGTTATTAGTGAGGTAATTATGTCTTATTACAGTGTTATTAGTGAGGTAATTATGTCTTATTACCAGTGTTATTAGTGAGGTAATTATGTCTTATTACCAGTGTTATTAGTGAGGTAATTATGTCTTATTACAG